>NW_019396741.1:787845-822432 GCF_000591075.1 Eurytemora carolleeae
AACAACATGTTTATAAACTGTAACAAAAACAACATGTTCATAAACTGTAACAAGAACAACATGTTCATAAACTGTAACAAAAATAACATGCATGTTCATACCTGTAACAAAAATAACATGCATGTTCATAAACTGTAACAAATAACATGTTCATAAACTATAAAAAAACAACAGGTTCATAAATTGTAACAAAAACAACATGTTCATAAATCGTATTTTTTCGGAATTTAACCGATTCACAACGGTACTCTTAAAAGTTTTGTCTGATGAAGTATACATTATGAATTATTTTCAATTGTATTTTCTCTACATAGTGACTTAAGCATTTCTACTCCAGGAAAACTAGAAATCTCGCGTACAGTCCCTTTAACTGAGATTTTTCACAAATTTACCTGACATTAGTTTACTCATCTCAGCTTTCAGAGTCTGAATACTATCATCCATTGCTCGTATACCTTTACAAGTACAGTTAAAATCAGAAAACTCTGGAATGGAAACTCAACATCTAAACTCAATTTATGACTTTATATAGTCTAATGAACATGAGACACAGTTATTGTGCAGTGTAAACAGACCCATTTGACTAAATAAGTGATTTACCGACTTACTTGTAAATCTATTTGCTTTTTAACCGCATCAAATGCACTTCAGAATTGTCGTCTTCCTATTCCACAGTTTTCTGGTTATCATTGTAACATGATAGAATACAATGCTAATACCAATCAAAGGATTTTAACATCAATTGATGTCTAGAAACCAAGATAAATATAAAAGTCCCAACTCCACAGAACAGGTAGTGTAGAACCAGCACTGACAAGGACCACCCTGCCTGAGTGGCTTGAAAGGGATTTACTAAACAAAGATAAATATAAAAGTGTCAACTCAACCTCAGTATGTCATAACCACAGAACAGGTAGTGTAGAACCAGCACTGACAAGGACCACCCTGCCTGAGTGACTCGAAAGGGATTTACTAACCATACAACTGCATATAAGTGTATATTTCTGAGTAATCAATCAATCAACCTGTAATAATTGATGGGGTAATTGTATATGTTGTACACATTATTGTCTGCACAAAAGCTCTCCACATTGGGTCCAGTGGTGCCAGGGAGGGAGCGGGGCTAGAATTTAGTCTTGGTAATTATAAAAAACAAATATTTTCTTTATTTAAGCCCATTGTGCATTTTTCCATAAACGCTGCAGCATTGAGCACTCTCAAAGGACAGGTACCGGCTTGTCAGATGCCGGTCACTATAGTTTCAGTAGAAGTAAACATATCCATTTACTGTTATAGCGCCAATATAAGGATTTATCTCTAATTGGATGATGAGATAGATAGAAAGATAGATGTTACCGCCATGGAATTTCTATTGGTTCAGAATAGACACCAAACACATGATTGGATCAGGCGCTACTAGAGTGCGGTACGCGTCAGTGCTGGTTCTATACTACCTGTTCTGTGTTTTAACCAGTAAAAAGGCAGTTTTATATCTTATACGGCCACATCAATATGTAAATAAATTTCCCTTCTAATATATGATTATTTACTAATGCTTAAAGTCCAGCCAGAACAAAAAAGTTGTAAGCCAGGGACCGAATTTAACAAATTTGAGCTAGATCGCTGAACTAAATATCTACTGTCGATTCAACTACGTATCTGTAGCGTTGCAATGGAATTATCAACTATTGGACAATGAAAAATGAAAAATCCTGAATCACCAATTCAAGATATATGTTTGAACTGTCTCTGAACCTGGCTCAAATTCATTAAATTCGGCCCCAAAACAAGAAATGGTTAACCAGGACAATGAAATTGATCCAAGATTTGAAACTCATGATGTTTGTTTTAGTTGGATTAGAACTTAGCACTAACCTTGTAAAAGATCACTAACCTTGTGAAAGATCTTCTCTAGTTTCACTCATGAGGATACTAACCTTGTAAAAGATCCTCTCTAGTTTCACTCATGAGGATATTAACCTTGTGAAAGATCTTCTCTAGTTTCACTCATGAGGATATTAACCTTGTAACAGATCCTCCCTTGTTTCACTCATAAGGTTCTCTGTCTCACTCTTCTCTGACACTGGAGTCCTAGACTGCTCTTTCCTTTCTCTCTCAACCCTGAAAGGTAAAAAATTTCAAATGTTTTAATTAAACTTACTCATCGCGTAGCACCAGTTAGATGAGAGGGTGTGCGTTCTTACCAATGCTATGCAGAATAGCGCCAGAGCCTCATAGATCTTTATTGAGAAGTTCAATGCTATTCTGCATAGCGTACTGGTGAATATTCAAAACAGTGCAGCAAAAAATTGAAATAGTATTTTATGATTCACAGCCACAAGCATCTGTATTGTTCAAGATGATAATAGAATAGTGAAAAGTAAAAAGTTTCAAACATTTATTTTGCGTATACACAATTTTACTTTATTTAAACAAAATTGTACATGGCAATTTGTGTGTTATTATCCTTGGGGTTCCTAAATTTTCCCAGAAATCCTTATCTCATTGCTTGATTTGATCTCTCGAATATCATGATAAAACTAAACACATTGCTGTTGTTGAAGTTGATTCTACCTCAGAAAATCCTGGTCTGCTGCTAGTCTTGGGACAGGAACTAAATCATAATCCTGGTCTGCTGCTAGTCTCGGGACAGGAACTAAATCATAATCTCCTCCTGCTCCTTTCTCTTTCTTTTCTCCTTTTTCCTAGAGTCAAATTTAATGAATTCTTCAACTCATTATTAAGTGCTCAAATCCTAAATCCCAGCTTCAAAGTTCAAAACTTTGAACAACCCTAATGCACCGTCTGCTAAAGCAAACAAATTCGCTGACAATTCCAACCAATCAGAGCACCGCAAATATCATGTTCAACAGTCTATTGGCTGAAACTAAACTAGACTCTTATTCATTGGATAGTTCAAAATCTAAAAACTTTATATGTATGTAGTTCAACCACTTTCGCAATTCATTAAATTTGGTCCCTGTTGTGTCTTAATACCATCATCAACATCATCATCATCAGATTTGTAAGAGATAGCACTGAACATCTTTTCCTGGGAAAATGGCTTTAATCATGTTGGTGATCATTTATAATTAAGCCAAGTATATTGCCATTCAAAAGCCCTGTGATTTAAAAAGAATAAAGTAGTATAAATATTTAACAATGTTAAATTTTTTTTAATAAAATTTGCTTGCACCTTTTCCTGCATAAATGAAGCATCACTGACTAATGTTGCACTACTGTCCACACTAAAAAAATAATAGATATAAAAAGTATTATGATTTATTTAATTTTTTTGAATGCAGTTGAAAAAAAAACCTACCTAACTCTGTTGTTAGGCCCAATGTCATCAGTTCTAAAAGTAAACACAGTTAAAAGAATTAACTTGTTATAAGAAATTAGATCTTAAACAAGTGTAATATAATATAATATACAGGTATCATGTCCTGTTCAAAATGGTACACTGTAAAAAATTAAAAATTTAACATTCGCAAAATTTTTATTTTTTTTTAATATGTGAGGGACTATTGGAGGGGGGGGGTTCAAATAAAAAAATTTACAAAATAATCTAAGTCATCAAGTCATACCTGATTGAGATATTCGAAATAACGCTGTGAAACTGACTTCCAGAGTTCAAACTAGAATGTTTTTGAGGTAACGTCGAAAACTTTTAATAATAATTTCTTTTTAATTTAAAAATTTAAAAAATTACCTTGCAGCAGAAAACCGTGTAGAGCGTCTCAACTTACTACTGCCCATTGGCTGTATAAAGTAAATAATTTTTAGCTAAGACTCAGAATGCAGAATTGAATGAATTTGCGGATTTTTTTTATATTTGCGGATTTTCAAATGCTGAAATCCAAGAATAAACAATAAGAAGATTTAAAAAGGACAAAAAAAACAAATTAAAAAGGATTTCCAATTACAACTTGAAGAATAAAGTGAATCATTAATGTTCGCTTTTAAGTTCCCAAGCTATAATTTTCGAACAATTTTTCAAAAATTTTGTTATAACCATTTCTAGAGTTTATGAGAATCAGGCCGTAATTTCAAGCAATCGTCCGTTTATAGAGTGCATGTCCCTTTTACAACGGAATCCTTTAAACATTTTCCTGTGTAACGATGAGGAAGATATTTTAGTTTTCTTTCATAAAATTGTTATTTTCTAGGGTTTCCAACGTAATAGATTATTCTCTTACGCGTAATTATGTGCAGTTACGCGTAATAATTTTCATTTTTTGTAATTTTGCAGGATTACATTGGGGAAATATCCATTACGCATAATTACAGACTAATTTCGCGTAATTTCTACAATGTAATTTCGCGAATTTCGTAATGATTAATAGTAATAAGCAAAACTATAATTATGCCGTAATTACGGCGTAATTTTGCATAATTTCTACAACGTAATTTCGCAAAATTTCGTAATAATTATGTGTAATAAGCGAAACTATAATTTCGCGTAATTTCTACGAGGTAATTTCGCGAAATTTTGTATTAATTATGCGTAATTAGCGAAACTTCAATTTCGCGAAATTATGCCGTAATTTTGCGAAATTTTGCAATAATTACATCTATGAAATTTTGAAGTGTTAACTTTTAATTCAGATAAAACAAATGATTAATAGTAATAAGCAAAACTATAATTATGCCGTAATTACGGCGTAATTTTGCATAATTTCTACAGCGTAATTTCGCAAAATTTCGTAATGATTATGTGTAATAAGCGAAACTATAATTTCGCGTAATTTCTATGAGGTAATTTCGCGAAATTTTGTATTAATTATGCATAATTAGCGAAACTTCAATTTCGCGAAATTACGCCGTAATTTTGCGAAATTTTGCAATAATTACATCTATGAAATTTTGAAGTGTTAACTTTTAATTCAAATAAAACAACTAACTTACAAGGAAAATAATGTCACGCAAGTTGAACAGAAATTTCAGCCAATACTATGTTGATGTAATTTTCACGTTCGACAACTAAAAAGTTTAACAAAGGGCCAACAATTTATTTTTTTCAAAAGAATACGTAATCTATAAATTTTCAATTTTCGACGACTTGTTAATATTTCAACCTACTTTCTCAAGTTTACCTTCCTTGTTTGAAAAAAAGCCCATAAAATCGTCAGAATATGTTTGACATGGTTGTAGCAGGCATATTCAATTTTGAGACAAATAAAAAAACAAAACATTTCTTATATCTTTGATCCGTCAAAGGTTTAAATAATACTGTTTTGATCAAATCAAGCTAATTGTAAAAATTTATTCATCAAATGTGAAATTTTAAAGTGACGCAACGCCTTCAGCTTTTGTTTAATCTCACCAACTAATTTTACGTTTTTGTAGTCCTTGACATATTAAAAATGCAACACGCCTTTTTCTAACCTAAGATTGAAAGGAGTAATACTGCAAGGGCGTATACAGAAATAAATGTAGGGGGGGGCAAGATTTGCGCGAAGCGCAAAAAAATTTTTTTGCCCCCCCCTAGGAGNGAGTAATAGGCAAACAACTGATTGATTTTTGCGTGAGAACATCTTTCGCTGTGGGCATGTGCACCTCTTCAAATGGAAGGTCACTTGAAATTATAACGATGTACAGTCACTTGTTAGGAATTAAAAGATTCCGAAGATGGCGGCTGTCACCTGAGGAACAGCTGGTTGATGATCGCCAAACCGGTTTCTATCAGCTGACAGCTGACGCCCCGGCTGAGACCGAAGTTTTACGGAATCCTGTGAAATTTGGGGTTTAATACAAATTTGAATTAATTTAGAAAAGGTTTACCAGATCAGGGGCTCCAGGCATTTTTACAACAGGAACCTAGGTTTATATTAATTATATCAAATCATGTACTTTTAAATTAAAAAGTTTTTTGTAAACATGAAATCTTATCAACCCATAAAACGATGCTATATCGTTTGGACTAATGACCGATTGAACTAACGTACTTTTGCACTAAAGTCAGCTGATCAGTAACCGGTTTTTAGTACACTCTAACATTAGTGCAAATAAAAAAAAATCTGGTTTTCTGTGTTCAATTGGACTAAAATTTTATTTTCCCGCCAGAAATATTTCATTTTCGCGCCAGGAATATTTTAGTACAAATGATCATATATTAGTGCGATTGAACGTTAGTGCAAATGAACATGTCCAAAAAGAAGTGTTCAAATGGACTAATTTTTCTTTTCTGTAAATATTATTGCAATTGAACGTTAGTGCAAATGAACATGTCCAAAAAAAAGAAATTAAACGGACTAATTTTTTTTTCTGAAAATATAAGTGCAATTGAATGTTAGTGCAAATGAACATCTCCAACAAAGAATTTGTTCAAACGGACTAATTTTTTTTCTAAAAATATTAGTGCAATTGAACGTTAGTGCAAATGAACATGTCCCAAAAAAAATTTTTTCAAATGGACTAATTTTTTTTCTGGAAATATTAGTGCAATTATATTGGTAATTTAAGAGAAAATGGTGAAATTTTAGATTTTAGTTCGATTGAACATATTTTTGTTCATTTGTACTAAAATATGTTCATTTGTACTAATAATATTTATGGGCAAATGGTGAAATTTTAGATTTTAGTTCGATTGAACATATTTTTGTTCATTTGCACTAAAATATGTTCATTTGTACTAATTAATATTTTATGGGCAAGGTAAATTTTTAGATTTTAGTTCGATTGAACATTTTTTTGTTCATTTGCACTAAATATGTTCATTAGTACTATAACATCGATTTTACCGGAACTTTTAGCTTTAGTTCAATCAAACATTTTTTGTTCATTCCCGCTACAATGTTCAATGGAACTAATTAATCAAATGAACCGAATTCCGCTAGAATTTTGATAAATAGTTCTCCACGTGCTCGAAAAACCTTCCACGTGGTTTTAGTTTGATTTAACAATTAGTTGTTCAGTCGCACTAAACGTTAGTCCGAATGAACGTTGGTGCGAATGTACGTTAGTCCGATCAATCATTAGTGCAAACGATACGACACCCATAAAACACTGTGGATTAGGAAGACGACTATAAGACTCCAATTATTAGTGTTAATAATCCAATGAACTTGAAATACATCAATTATTAATTGTACACATAGACACATATCACATAATACGTAGATTTCAAGCTGTTGGTAATGGTAAAACTATTTGCGTCATAACAATAAAAAGCTACAAATAAAATTGCTTAAAATGTGTTTTCCTACTCCAAAATAGTATGAGTCCCACTGCCTAAGAGAGTTAGAGGATTTTGTTGATAATTCTTTAAATGAAAAAGTTAACTATGTGATTGTGAATGAGCTCTAAAAGATAAGTGTATTGATATTATGCTATCGCTAAATCTGGCAATGTCTTTACAGATTGATAATGCAAAATAAATTCACTGTTCTATTTTAAAATGTTGTTAAGGATGTGACCGGCTATTGGAAATATCAAAGGTTTACACATCAGGTTGCAAAGATATAGGTATTAAAAAATTTGGGTTTGTCGCAAAGATTCAAATCCTTTACTTTGTTTCAGTAAAACAAAGATTTTTATCTCATTTGCTTATGGCTTATGCTAAAATCTAAATAGAATTTGAATGGCCATGCAAATTCATTAAAAACGGAAGAAAAAACTTTCTTTTTTAGAAAAAGAGGGCAAAGGGTTGATAAACTTTATCTGCAGTGATACTCATTTACCAATTTAATTAGACATAAATTAATTACAAAGTTCATGCCACAAACTCAAATGTCCTACCCTCAAATATTTGCAACCTGAGGGATTAAACCTTCGATATGAAAACTTAGACTATGTGATCTAACGGAATTCATTGTTTGAAATATCAAAGATCCACTGTGGTTATCGCAAAGATATTAAGCTTCAGAGTTTGTTGCAAAAAAATGTATGAAAAAATACGAGCAGGGTTTTGAATTTATGAATAAATAAAATTCGCATAAACCTCTGGAGAACTGGAGTAACATCAGGAGTGCTCACTTCTTCAATGACGTCTTCAGGGTTAGATAATCCTACACGACTCTCTCGGCTTAAATCTCTTAAACAAAATGATGTAAAACATTATGGATGATTTAACCTATAAACAGACTTTTTAGCTTTACAAAAACACTCCTGTATGCCGAGTCCATTATCGCCTGATCCAATCAGGGTTAAGTCATGGCGTTAACGTCTATCTTTCTATTTATCTCATTATCCAATTAGAGTTATGAATCCTTCAATCGGCGCTAACAGTAAATGGAAATATTTACTTCTACTGAAACTATTGTGAAAAACCAAAACATTTTTAAGTATATGCACATTGCACATGTCCATTTATTCTTGTCGATTATGATATAAAAGAAAATCTATTTTGTAAAATGGGGACCATGGGTAAAAAGGTTACTATTATGAATTGGGAAATGGAGGGTCGCTTACAATTCTGCAAACAGTCCCTTTAAGCGTATAGTTCTAAAGGTACCTTTGTTTTCTTCTGACAGGTCGTCTAGGGGTTAAGGATGGCTGTGGAGTCCAAACAGAATCAGTATTAGATCCTCTAAACAAGAGTTTTCATTCTTTTTCTGATTTTAGAATCTAAAAAATAAGGAACCGAGAGTTGTTCCTTCTAACTCAAATTTCCTGATCACTATTCTATATCTTTGGACCCTGATTGTGTAAACCTTTCATATTTCCAACTTCGACTATTTAATGTAACATAATTTACAATATATGAGGTTAAAAACAGAGTTTGTGGCAAGAACTCAGTTCCTTCAAAAGCCTCCTGACTAGGAGAACTACGGAGACTTTTAAAATAAATCTCAAATCTAACTCTAAACATCTTATTAAAGAGTTGTTAAAAAGAGTAAATTTTAAATATTATGTAAACATGATCTTTAACCCTATTCCTGTAGTTTTTTTTACATAACTCAAAAAGTATTGATTTGAGGCTGTTGATATTTTCTGACTTTTCCTAAATACCCTCCCTTGAGGTCTAAAACCGGGCTTTGTACTAACTGCCTGAGTCCACAGGCACACTGCCTGAATGACTACCTTTTCCTGTAACAAACTAAATCTTTGTTTTGACCCACTTTCAGTTGTCAGATTTTGATAATTTTTAACTTTTTGGAAATGGATTACACAAGTTTTGTAAAGAAATTTTCGCAAATTATTTGCATACAACCCGTCAAAAGAAATTTGCATATTTTTAGTTTTTCTTAATTACACATCAGGTTATTTAAAATTTTGCAAACATTTTTGCATATTTGAATTGGCATGGTAAATGGCTTTTCAAAAATTTATATTTATTAATTTTTTGACATTTTGCAAACATTTTTACTTTTTAACTGGATTTTCCCCCAAAAATTTTTTTGCAAATTTGTAATTTTTTTGCAGATTCTAAAAGTAGAGCATGATAGNGACATCAAACATGGAATTTAGAAGGGGGGATCGAATTGACGCCCCCCCCCAGTGTATACTTGTTTTCAAGTACCCCAACAGGGATAGGGTTAAAAAGATTGACGGTAAAATTTCGGCCACATCACTGGTAAGACTTTCTAACTTTGTAGCTCCTCTAATAAATAGAAAAGATGAGAATGTAACTTGAAATTATGCTTACATGTTGCAAGTAATAAATATCATAGTAAACCCTATATCTGTAAACCTAAACATGCCTGTATTTATATATATTAAGTTGTACATTGTCTGTAATCCAACTATGCTCATTATTAATTATCTACATTTGTAAATATCTATGTAAAACTTGTAATCACGATTTAACTTAACTTTAATTATAGAACCCAAAATACACATTAGTTGGAATAATACAGATAGAGTTGTATCTGGATTGATATTGACTAAGGAATTATTGAGGAACCTTGAGTTCAAGATTGAGTTGTATCTTGTAAGACAGATAACTGAGAATACAGATAGAGTTGTATCCGGATTGATATTGACTAAGGTATTAATGAGGAACCTTGAGTTCGAGATTGAGTTGTATCTTGCAAAACAGATACCTGAGAATACGAAAGGTGATCCCTGGATTGGTGCGGATCTGAAACTATTTATTGGAGTAGGGCATTTATTACATACAATTACTTTAAAACCCCTAATGTGTTTGCTGATTGTGTACTATGCTCCGTAAAGTACCCGTAAATTTTAGCAAAAACAACAACAACAATTAACAATTTAGTCGGCGAGCTCCAAGTACTTTCTAGAAAGAATAAATAAACCTGGAATTTACCGGAAATGTTTTACCATCCTCTTCACATTTACATAATGTTTATTTCCAATCTCAGAATGTGAACAAGTAGAAGCCATAAAGGTAAAAGGTAGGGATGGGCAGTTTAGACATTTATTAAAAATGTTTGTTTCATTTTGTTGACATTGAAAAAAATCTGAAATCGGAGTGATCGTTATGAAAAAATCATTTTTAAAAGGGATCAACCCAATTTATGATAGTAAAAACGAAGAAAAACGAAACGATCGTTTTCTAAAACAATAGTTTTTAAAATGATCGTTTACAAAAATAGAAAAACGATAGTTTTGGAATCAAAACATTTTTTTTGAAATGAAAACAATTGTTTTGGAATGAAAACAATAGTATTTAAACCGATCGTTTTGGAATAAAAACGACAAATATTGGATGTTTTAATGAAAAATAAAAATTTGAATCTACAAACCTTGCTTCGACCGAGAAACTAAAAACGATCGTTTTCAGATCGTTTATGAAAATGATACCCATCTCTACTTATAGGGAAGGGAAGGGGGAAGATTATATCTATGCTCCTCAAATAAATTTTTCCAAGGATAGGACAATGGGAACTGGGCAATAATAAGGCCCCCTATGCATCACAATCACAAGTTGAAACTAAAAAATAAAAGTTGGCATTTCTCTTAATAATCTTAAATTATATTTAAATAATTTCAATTTTAATCTGAAAGGGTGGATAACAAATAGTTTGACCCCTAACAAATATATTGCATATATTGCCAATTTTAACTCGGACTACCCCCCCCCCCCACCACCTTCCCCCCCCCTGTATTTTAGGGGGTTAAAACACCAAACATTATTTACCAAGTTAAAGACAATACATGTTGAATAAAATAAACATGATTAATTTATTCATTGAAGGAAGCCATACTCTTCTTTAATCAGGCTTACACAAGTTCCTGTGTTAAAAAAATTTACTTTTTATTTTCTACAAAGAATTTGCTAAATTAAAAAAATTCATGGCAAAATTATGTGGCAATTTTTTTATCTTAATAAAAATATAGTTTTTGTTTTCAGAAAAAACGGAGGATAAAAAACTTTACAAAAGTTTTTTCCAAAAAAAATGCAGTAATTGAAAAGTTTATAAATGGTGAATTTGTAATTTGTATTTACAAAAGTAGTCTTGTATAATTGTTAAAAAAAATATAATGGGAGAATGGTTGCGAGAAATCAAGGTTTTATAAACTTTCAAGATTTATAAATTATTAACAATTTAATCTATTTGAGAAACAGGGCATGCATGCAAGATAAGATGAATATACCAATATCAATTGTTAAAATTTGTAGCTTTAACTTTTTATCTTAACCCTAAACAGTATGGGGGGCTAGTTTTTTTTCCTAGCACTCTCATTTTTGTCACTATAACAGTGGAATTTTGTGACTTTTAATGAATAGAAACTAAAACGATTTTTTTTTTCGTATAGGGTAGGGTGTAAAAAGTTCTTTACTTTTACTTACTAAAAATAGTTTTAGAAATTATTTGGATATATGCATTGGTTCTTGATAGATAGCTTTACAAATACTATTTAAATATTTTCACATTTAAACTGGAGTTTGCATCCTCTATCTTCTTTTATACTAGAATTATGCATTTTCCAAGCAAATGGAAAACCCTTTATTCTCAGATTCTTTCACCTTTTATATTCTAAACATTGGATTTTTTAACCTGAAAGGAAATGCAAATCTGGCAGAATTTACAAGGAAAATGTACTTCAATGATGCTGCTCAAGTCGCCATTTCTACAAATTCGTGGATTTTTAGTTTTCAAAACAATGAAAGTCGTATTTTTTCTATCTCGTTCAGCTATTCCTTTCCGCACACAATTTAAGGCCCAATGGGTTCCACCATTTCTACTTTTATTAAATACAAACTATAAAAGAAAAGTAGGATAGGATTTTTTTTTGGGAAATGAGTAAGAAATACATATTTTTTAAAGATTTAAAATGATCCAATTCAATTCAATTAGGACGAATCTCTTGTGCTACTTTATTTACCTCTTTAACCACCTATGCTGTACATTTTGAAGTAAAACATAAAACTACAAGTCTAAATTGTAAGTTTATTTGATTTTGAGAAAATTAAACTCTACGGGGGGCTGAGCATTAACAACTACATAATGTGTATTCATATATAATTTAGAAACTAGTTCTTGTCGAAATTATTATTCATGAGGTTTTAATATTAAACCAGGTCATGAAACAGACGTACACCAAAAGTCGAATCAATTCGATACTTTTATTTTATTAATTAAAATTATGATGCAGGTTTATATATTAATCTACATCTCTGTACATAGATGGTACATTTAACAAAAAAACAAATATATTTGCCCCCCTCCCTCACACCTCTCAACCTCCCCACAATAGTCTTGATTCTTAACCCAAGACTTTAACTGTTTACTGTGTGTGTTTACTGTGTGCAGAGTGACAATAATTATAATCGACATGAAATACTTCGATCCTTCTTTACGGTCACAAACTCCCAACAAAACACATTCTAACAACAAACATTAACAAACATAGTTCAAAATAGTAAAATATTTTTAAGAGGAGAATTTCTGAAAAAGTAATTAGAATTTAAAGAGATTTAATGAAAGTTCCGTAAAGTCCACAAAGCAAATTAAAAAGGATGTCAATTAGATCTTCAAATTTTGAATGAATTAAATCACTAAAGAATGACTTTTTGAACCTACCCCAATATTTTGCAGTTTAGGTTCTGGGCCGAGCAATAGAGTTCTCCAAACTGGAAACAGAGAAACTGGTTCAATCCTTATAGCAGGACAGTGGTAAGGCCCTAACTCTCAAATCCCACCATTAGGTCACGTGGTAAGTTCAATCTGTCTATCACAAAATACAGACATATGCTATAAGTAAGAAACCTATGAGAGACAATCACACATTTTCTTCACATTTAACTGCTATTAAATTAGAATCAGCTCATGTTATCTATATCGTGGTTAAGGTTAGGTTGGGGCCAAGCGCTGCAGCCATTAATTTGGGCTGAGCCCTGCGGCTATGGGCTAGGGGGTAGAGCGCTGTGCTGTGGCTATTAAACACTAAGTTGTTAAAGTTTGCTAAAATGTTTGAACTCTCAAGATCATTACTTCAGGATTAGAATTTGTTCCCCAATTACTACAATCTGTCCATGTTATTTGTAAAGGAGGGTAAGGCTAGGGCTGAGCACGCTCTAACTTTTTCAAGCCGTTTCCTTAACGGTTAGTTCCACCCGTTTTTAGAATTAAGTCTTAGGTAGCCGTTAATTTTAGAGAGGATAAGAACGCAACTTTGGTTCATCAACCATATTTTTCATTTTTTTGAATTTACTGTTAGTTAACGATCTCAATTTTATTGAGGACGTTAACGGACATTTTTTTACGACCGTTATCGACTCCAGCCTTTAATGGTACCGTTATTACAGAATTAACGAAGTTTACGGCGCGAAGCGCAGAAAAGTTTTGTTAAAAACACATAATTTTTTTAAAAAGTTTCCTTCAATTTTAGCAGAAAAAAAATTTACGAAATTAAAAAAATCGTTTTTTTTTAACTGTTAATTTTTGTTAATTTTTGAAAGGGGGGGTGAGCATATATGTCTTTATCTAAGGACCGGGGGAGGGGCAAATAATCCAAAGGGAGGGTGAGGGAGGGGGGGAAAGTTTTCCTTCCTGCTATGACAAAAAATGTAAAATTCGTGATGTATAATTCAGACTGTAAGGTTATCCATACTCTAGTAGAATATTAAACCTTGTGAGTATATATATATACAGAGGAATATATAGAGGAATATACAGAGGAATATAAAGAGGAATATACAGAGTAATATAAAGAGGAATATACAGAGGAATTTTCATAGGAATATAAAGAGGAATATACAGAGGAATATATAGAGGAATAAAAAGAGGAATATACAGAGGAATAAACAGAGGAATATATAGAGGAAAATGCAGAGGAATAATCAGAGAAATATAAATAGGAATATACAGAGGAACAATCAGTGGAATATACAGAGGAATGTAAAGAGGAATATACAAAGGAATAATCAGGGGAATAGAAAGAGGAATATACAATGGAATATACAGAGGAATATACAGAGGAATATAAAGAGGAATATAAAGAGGAATATGCAGAGGAATATACTAGAAATATTCAGAGGAATATAAAGTGGAATATAAAGAGGAATATTTATTATAAAAAGTACATCACTATAATTAAAACTGTCAAATTTATCATTTATTAAAACGTGATGTTAATCAAATATTATATAATATATAATTTGTGTCAAAATATACAAATTATATTTCCTTGTTGGTTTTTATATGTAAGTTAGTGTTTAAGCCTTTTCTTTAAATACTTTTTGTGTCTAACTTTAATCCTATAAAGGCTGGGGGGTTTGAATCCATGTATAGCCTAGGCCGGGTGGGGGGGCGTTTGGCGACCCACCCCCCCCTAGAAAATGGCCTTAGAAAATAGGTCTAGGGTTGAAATGCATGTACAAAGCCCAATTTTTCGTGGCCAGCTCAAAGAAAAAATTATACAAATAACTGCCTAAAAAAGGGTAAAAAAAAATGAAAAAATATTTTTTTAAAAACAAATATCAAAGTGTGACACATGTTTCTACATGCTTTTTTCAAGGGCTTTTCAAAAATATAGTTTTTAAATCTTTAGCTTTAGTCCCAAAAAAGTTATTGGCTATTTTAGATTTTTTTCACAGAGTGGACTTTTTTTCCGCCCTGTAACCTTTTCTATAAAAAAGTTTTAAAATATTTTTAAACTTCCGAGTCCGTTTAAGCAGGAGCACTTGGGCCCCTAACCTGTTTTTGACAAAGCGCTCAAACCCCTAGACCTTCCTAGCCCCAGCACTCGGCTCAGTTGCTGCTTGAGAATATACATGTTTGGGAAGTAGCCATTTGGGAAATTGTCACTTAAGAAGTCGCCATTGTGAAAAGGGCTTTCAAAATACCTAACATCACCATAACTATATTAAATATCTTGTATAATGGATTATGAACAAAAACATAAGAAGCCTCCCATAGGGTTAAATGCACAATATTGTATAAGAGAATATTAGCAACATATTTGAATTCTATTAACCAGCTTTTGTATACCCATCACCATCTTAGAATTAATCAGGTTCTTGCAAAGCTGTATTTTTTCACAGAATGCTTGCACATTTCTTTTAGTTTTTCTTTGATGGTCCTGGCATAAATTATATAACAACAGCTTTTTTTATGTCGCTTTATATGTTTTTCTGAGTGTTCTACAAGCCATAAATGATAAAAAAAATGCATTATGTTATCCAAAATTAGCGTAATTTACGACATGATTCTTTGTTTACTTTTTTATCTAGTTTTGAATCCTCTGGGAAAAAGCGCAATAAAATATTTGAAAAAGAAAATCTATTTTAATGGAAAAAAAACAAATATATAAATTTTCTATGAATGTTGCTGTATCTGACATTGACTGAGGCAATTTCTATCCAAATCTTGGGTTTTAACTGTAGGGTTTGCAGCAAAAAGGAAAAAAATAGTTTCGCAAAATTTTTGCATTTCTTTCGCTCGCGAAAAATGTTAAATTTTTTTTTTTTTAGCAAAATTTCGCTTCAATCTGTTTCACGAAAAAGTGCGAAATAAGAAATGCTAAAATTTAGCGAACAAATGCCAAATTTCATCATAAAAGACAAAATACAGCAATTCAACATATATTTTTCGCGAAATTACGCTTTGTTTTCGCATTTTTCGCTTCATTCATTTCGCGAAAAAATGCAAAATTTCACAAAGAAGTTTGCAAAATAGGAATGAAAATTTTTGCATTTTTTTAGAAACGTTTTGTTCGCTTCAAACCCTAGTTTAAAGTCCTATCATCTTTAACTGCAATGGCGTCAGCAAATCTTAAAAATGAGATTTCCAATCCATTAAATATGTTTTACAAATTTTTTTAAAATTCTAAAATTTAAGCTCAAATCTGAAACTCCAGTGAAACCAAACAACTTATGTAACCACATTTTGAAGAAGTAAAAATAATACCAATCTTAACTGAATAGTATACATAGCCCTTTGTATGGAAATGGGCCTCATTTTTGTCAACAAACAAGCCTTGAATCGTTCTCATTAGAAAGTAATGAACATAATAAATAAAATGTTTAATAAACTGAAAAGCACTAAAGAAAGAAATTTGAAAAATTGTACATTAAAAGCTTGTTTTTTACTGAAATAATGTATGTCTTTACTGTCTCTATATAGCTCAAATTTTCTGTCAAAAATTCATTTTAGAGTTTATAATTTATAATTCTATTTTCTAATGTAAAGAATGGTTTGCTATAAACAGGTTAAACCTGAGGAATGTGCTAAATGTTTGCAAAATATTTGCTAAATTCTTGAAGATAATTTTAGGGAACAGATTCTTGTCAATTAGACGGCCATCAATCACACGTCTAGCCGCAAATTAAAAGTTCATCAACAAATTTGAAGGAAACCTGTCAAATCAATACTGCAGGACTAAATCAAATAAAGAGATTTTCTGAAGCATTCAAATATGACAATGTTTTTATGTTTTATTACACATTAGATGAAATGCAGTTCTTTTAAATCTTTTCATTATCTTTTTTTTTAATTTTGTAAATTTCTTTTTTCTTTTCTTCAAAGTTCACAGACATAATTTTAATTCTGATTCACAGCAATACCCTTCAAAGTTTTGTCTGATCAAGTATTGCAATTAATATCCATGTTTCCCATTTTGAAAACTGATTATTTTCATTTGTGGTTTCTCAACAAATGTGACTCATGCATTTCAATTGCTTCAGAAACGATAGAGAAATGAAAGTTTTATAGGTACATTGGACATGCCACTCTATAAATGGAGGGTCACTTGAAATTAAACAAATTGGAAAAAAGGGATTATAAACCTTGTAAATCCAAATTAAGTTTTTGCCTCTATTTTCAAAGATCCAGGGGGTAGGGCTGGGCAAAGTTTAGTTAACGAAAATTAACAAAAGAGTCTGTTAACAAACGGCAAAAACCATTAATTTTTAAATCGTCAACAAAATATTTTAGCCGTTTTTGAAAAAAAATTAAAGGTTAAAAACGTTAACTGAAAAGCTAAATAAAGTAAATTTCGTTATTTTCAATTTAAAATTGCTTGAAATACAATTTTATTTTAAAATTTGTTTAATTTTATGCGTTTTAATGTTTTATCATGTAATACACCGTTAACAGCTGTGCTGTCAACAACTTGTTAAACCGTTAATGATTTTTTTTTGCAGTAAACGCTATCAATTCTGTAATATGCAGTAAATGGCTGTGCTGTTAATGATTTTTTAAACTGTTAACAACATTTTTCGGCGCTTTACGCAGTTAACACTGTTAAATTTGTACTAACGTTAACATTAACGGCTTAAGCCATTAATGATTGTTGAAAATTTTCTGTTAACGGCATTAACGAAATTGAGATTGTTAACTAATGGCAATAAAAAAAACTAAACAGAAAATGCCATTAAAATTAATGGTTAACTAAAATTTTTATTTTAACGGTTCGAATTAACCTTTCGCGAAAAAGCTAGAAAAGTTGGAACGTGCCTTGCCCTACCAGGGGGGCATGGACT
Source organism: Eurytemora carolleeae (assembly GCF_000591075.1). Lineage (NCBI taxonomy): Eukaryota > Metazoa > Arthropoda > Copepoda > Calanoida > Temoridae > Eurytemora > Eurytemora carolleeae. The sequence continues at coordinate 805,682 of NW_019396741.1, forward strand.
TTTTTATTCAAACATGGTTTGAAACTACTCACATAATATAATGGTAAAGATCCTGTCTTTGATTTATTTTAATCTCTGACTGAATCAAAACTACTGAATATTCGTTGTCATGCTAATTAGTCATATATGTAAAGAAACATGGACTGTCTTATCTCTGGTATCTCCATAATCTATTCAACTTCCTTTACTATAAAATAAATGAATTTGATGTGTGGTTCAGACATATTTGGTCTGAACTCAAGTTTATATAATGAATATGGTTCAACTTACAGATAATATTCAGTAAGGATTAGGGCTGGGAACATTCTGACTTTTTTTTAAATCGTTCCGTTCCGTTCTATAACGAGGGACTTCAGCTAGATCGTTCAATTTTCATTCCTTTATTTTCTAATTGTTCTGTTCTTGTTCCGTTCCGTCCCGTTCTTAGTCTAAGAACCATCATCAGGTTCTGTTCCGTTCATGTTCTGTTCTTGTTCCATTCTGTCCCGTGCCGTACCGTTCTTAGTCTAATAACCATCATCGGGTTCTGTTCCGTTCTTTGCGTTCTTAGACAAAGAAAGTTTCCATTCCTCAGTTTTGTTCTTAGTCAAGAACAATTCAATCCCCCGTATTTAAATATTTCGAGCTATAAATTCTCGTATCACTGATAACCTAAGTTTGAAATATCTTAAAGGTTATACCATCAGGCTGCAAAGATATAGGGATTAGAAAATTTCAGTTTGTGACAAAAACTCGAATCCTTTTTTCTTTAAAATTTTTTTTTCACGGGCAACGCTAGGCCCTTCAGCGAGTTCTTATGAATAAACAAATTATTTTTGCTCTTCATTTTTTCTTTATTTTTTGTAAATTCTCTACGCTCCAAGGAATTATAATTATCAAATTTGTAATCATAATAAATCATAACATTTCCTCCATCTAATTAGGGTATTTAATACTGGCAATTTGGGTCAAAATTGACTTTTTGCTGTAATTAGCTTAAGGTCAGAGTTTTCCAAAACTTTTGATAAAAAAGTAAGAAATAAACACAAAATGATAATTGTATGCAGTTCCGGTTATTTTTGGGTAAGGGTGTACTTTCAAATGTAAAAAATTAAAATAAAGATAATGTGTTAATCCTCAATGTTTATGTATCAGGACCGTTCACTTATTTGTGCATTTTCATGGTAAACTAAACAGTCTATCAGCTGTTAATTGGTATTAGTCTACCATTTCAAAGACAACATGAGGCCGGAGAAAAGGCCGATTTTTCGTCCAGAATTCGAGCGAAAAGGGACGGTACCTTTGTCTGAAACACTACTAGACGTTTTTCAGCAACAATAGCCCAAACAAATTTTAATTTATCATGTTACTATGTGTTAGCTATTATATACTAAATTATAAAAACTTTTGATATTTGAGTCAGCATAAATTTACGTTTTTTGTACTAAAACGCTTAAAATGTATATACAAAGACGACGTTCTCTATGACATTCAATTAATCATTACGCAATGTTGGGATGGGAGAGCCGCATTTTTATTCGGTTCTCTCCAGTCTCCACACATAGCGTCTGTTATTGTCAGAAAGGTCGAAAATCCTAGTTNAATCAGTTCTCTAATTTATTATCTACTACCCAATTATAATTCACAATCCTGTTCCCGTATGCGCGCAACTATTTTATATTTAATGCCGAGTTATATTTAGCATTTTAAAGAGAAGCAAAACAAAATGTTCAAAGCGCTAAAACAATGTTATGTTAGAATTTGAAGGTTAAATTTTTTTTAAATTATGACATTTAAAATAAACTACAGTGATAACCAGAAAACACTGGAATAGTAAGGCGACTTATAGAATCAAGTTTTAACTTTAAAAAGGTCAATGACGACGAAACACAGCAATATTGCAGCAATTTGCTTTGTAACACCTTCAAATACACTTAAGTATGGCTATAATGTCGTCTTCCTATTCCATAGTTATCTGGTTATCACTGTATTAGATACTACAGTTTAATTTTCTACAACAAATTTTTTTTAATCCATGATATCAACAAAAAAACATCGAATACTGTAAATACACAGGAACCGTCCCTTTGCGCTCGAATTCTGAACGAAAAATCGGCTTTTCTCCGGGCGCAGTTGTCTTTGAAAAATAATGCCAATATTAATCAATAGCTAATAAGCTATTTAGTTTAACCTGAACTTACCCAAATAAGTTAACGGTCCTTTAACCATGGAGAATGGAACCAAGCCTCAAATTGGAAACAAGCATAAAACGAATTAAATGTAATTCTAGTTTAAATGTTACTTAATCAATTTCGTTATAAAATTGATTAAAAGATTATGTACACAGCTAAGACAAGGATGGAAAAGAACAGAATCTAACTATTTAATTGAAAAGGTGACATACATACATATATTCATTAGTTCTGATTTAAATATAAATATATATAATTTCTACGTACAAATTAATACACGATCATGTTCTTAGTTTTTCTTTGCTTAGAGCAAACATTTCTTGTTTGTCTCGTATCTTATAACTCCTCAACCACTTTCATGTCTTGTCCTTTCCATTCTATAGATTAGGACATTTATGAAGAAATTATTAACAACTAGCTATAGATTTATAGAATCCTATCTTGTGATATTTATGTAAAACATTTATATAGGGGATGTAGGTTAAGGCTGATCAATATTGGAATTGAGCCAACCGCCCAACAGGGGTTGCTACGTTTTCGCTAAAAAAAATTTTGCAATGGAAAAAAAATTTCTAAATCGTCCATTCGGTTGCGAATAGACGATTTAATTTTTGAGAAATCACCTGCATAAAGGCGACAAAGTTTTTTGAAAAATTTGTATTATGCACATTTTCTTGGAAATTTTATGCTGAAATGCGCTTTGAAAACTATTGAAAATTAAAGAAGTTAAAGTTAAAATAGTAGTTCAAAAATCTTTTTTTTAACTTTTAATGTTTTTTGGCGGGTTTTTAGCTTTAACTATTCAATTTTCATTATTTTAAAAGTACTTTTCAGATTTGAATTCAGCATAATATTTCTAAAAAATGAAGTGTAAAATTTTAAATATTTTTTTGGGAAGCTTTCAGTGATTTCTCCGATATTGAGTCGTCAATTCACAATGAAGTGGACGATTTTTTTTTTATTTCAATACTTTTATTGAGTGAAAACGCAGCAACTTCCGGTGGGTGGTTTGGTTAGTTAATTTCTAAAAAAAAGTCACAAATCAATCACCCTTTCTAAAGATGTAATTTGATGGATTTTCCATTAATAGAGGGGTATTCACAATGGTACCCGACCAGAAAAGATTTATGTAATCAAGAATGAATGTATTACTTTAGTTTCAGTAGAAGTAAATATTTCCATTTACTGATAGCACCGATTGAAGGATACATAAGTCATAACTCTGAGTGGAAAATGAGATAGATAGAAAGATAGATGATACCACCATACTATTTCTATTGGTTAAGAATAGACAACAACACATGACTGAACCCGGGATGGATCAGGTGCTAATGGACTTGGCATACAGTATTACGAAATACGTATATCTTAACTTAAAATTCATAAGTCTCAATTATGGTTTCTCTATTTATAAAAGTGACTTGCGGTTTTATGCTGCAAAAACAATTAAGGAATTTGTTATAATTACATTTTTGGATTAAAAAGTGCAGTTTGAACCATATCAATAATATAATTATCTAAACAATTGGGAGACATTTGTATATTACAGGGTTAATCAATTATAACAAAGTCTAGCTAGGATTTTTGATTAATACTAAAAGACGTGTTTTTTCTTGACTACAGTAAAAAGTTTAATAAATTGTAAAACTCAGAGAATTCCTGAAATTACATTTTTTCCTTTTCCCATAAATTTTACTGTCTTAACAATATTGCAAATTGCAGGTTTAAACAAAAATTAAATGATTTACTGATGTTGCAAACTGTTAAATAAAAAATGATTTAAGAGAATAAATAATGTTTTTTTCTTTTTATTTATCGTAAAGGATTTAATCTTTTTTAAAATTTGTCTTTGGTTTTGTTTCAATTGGTCAGGCTTTGATCATACTTTACCTTTAACATGGTTTGGCTATTTTTGATGATAAAGATTATTCCTATAAGCTATGAGTAGGGTTGTTATAGTTTTTTAAAAACAATTGAAATAAAGATTATTTTTTGTTTCGTTTTTTTTTAAAGGGAGTGTTCGCGAAAAATGAAAGGGGGTATAGGTAGGGTTTCCATTCGCAAAACTTTTGCGCAATTTTTGCGGAACGAAACGCAATATTTTTCTTTCTTTGCGCATCAATTTTGCGCGAAAAAACAACAATTTGCGCAATCATTCGCAAAAGTCATTTCGCGCAAAATTGCCCTATTCCGCTTTTGCGAAACTCAAGTTTTGCGCAATTCCGTAGGAAGAGTTTTGCGCAAATCCGCAATTTCGTAAAAATCAAACGGTTGGTGACGGTGTGTGTTTCTTAGAATTCAATTCTGGAAAAATCTTGTTTTGGAATGTCTTCCTATTGGTCACTTTTACATAATTGACCAATGACAATTAAGAAGAGTTCAAATCTCACAATTTTCTCGACAATTTTAGTTTTGGACATGCATATTTCCTAAAAGTTCTAAGACGTCTTTATCAATTTTCTCCTTATAGACGCAACAGATAGAAGTAAGATTAGTGGCGATCAAAAGCGCTTTTTTATCGCATTAAGCCTATACCTTTCATTTTTCGCGAACACTCCCTTTAAACGATCGTTTCGCTTTAGTAAAAAACAATCGTTTTTGAGAACGAACCACTCGTTTTAAACTTTTAAAATACGAAAAGGTCGTTAACGATCGTCAACGAAGGGTCTTCATTAACAGTCGTTAACAATGGGTGTTTTCAAAAAATATTGTTTTTATAAACGACCGTTTTTTAAAATTATGGTTTTCTTTAAAAAGATTGTTTTATTATCAAAACGAAAATTGAAATTTTTTTAAAACGATCGTTACGTTTTTATTTTATGCCATTTTCAAAAAGAAATTAAGTGAAAATACCATCCCAAGCTGTGAATTCATCAAAAAAAATACAATCTTTTATCAATAAATTCAAAATGTAACTTAAAAATCAGAATAAGGATGAAAATGCATATAACTAAGGATGTATAATAAGTATAAACGTATAAACACTATTAATTGTCTTGTGATTTATTCTCTTAGTAAATTATATATATTGCAATAATACAGAAAAAAAATAATTCATATTCTATATAATCATTGTAATTACAAGGTTCAGCTCATGATTAAGGTTATTAGTTACTTATTATCCAACAAGCTTAACAATGACGTAATAACAATTATAAAAACCTTAATTTTATTTCTTCTAAGAGATTTCTACTCCAAGTCTTGCAACATTAAATATAGTCAAATATGTTTTTATTTGTTAGTTTATCACAGACAGGGTTGTTTATTGTTTTTGAATTCGATCCTTTAACGATCGTTTTTTGATCGTTTTCAAAAACAATCATTTCGTTTTCGGAAAAAAAACGATCGTTTTTGAAAATGAACCACTCTTTTTAACTTTTAGAAAACTATTAACGATCGTTTTGAAAACGATTGTTTTTATAAAAAAGATCGTTAATGATCGTTTCTGAAAAAATTAGAAAAATTAAATATGAGTTTTGGAATTTTCTGAAGGTGATTATGAAGGGTTGTTGTTCACTTTTGTTAAAGAAGGGTTGTCGTTTACAATCTTTAACAGAGGTCGTCGTTAACGATCGTTAACAAAACGACAAACTAAAACCAACTGTTTTATGACGACTTTTTGTCTATAATTTGTTTTAAACGATCGTTTCATTTTTATTTTTTTTCGTCATCGTTTTCATAACGAAATGGTCGTTTTACAATAAAAGGAAAACTATCCCTTTCTAAATTCACAGAACACTGTGGGGTTTTCACTTTATATTTACAAAGAAAACAACATGTATATATGTAATATTTTTGGTATTTTTGAATCCATTAAACATCAAAACAACTAAAATGATACGACCTGTCATGACAACAGGGACAGTCTGTGATGGCCGGGTTTGGATTCAAAAATATTTACAGATGATTTTGAAAAGTTTGGAGAATAAAAAAACCCCGGGTTTTATGAAGTCAAGATAAATAAATATACATTAAAGTTTATTAATTTACTGATCTGTCCTACTGTAATAGTTTAATTGGAGGTCCCTCTAGTATTTATCTTTATAATAAGGTTCATGCTTTTTAAAATTCAGTGATGTTGATGGACCAAACCTCTGTAGAGTAAAAAAGTAGATGTTAGTTTCACATTTATTGAAAATATATTTCGGTCTGGGTTGACCCTCGTCAGTTCTTGAGATTGTTTCTTCACAAAGATTAAAAACCAACTCATGCTGTTCATGCTGGTCATGCTGTTCATGCTGTTTCTGGGCTACCATTGTCTTTACAACAGATGTATTTACTGTTCTGTCCTTACTGTAATACTCTAGTATTTGTCTTTATAATAAGATTCATGCTGTTTCTGGGCTACCATTGTCTTTACAACAGATTTATTTACTGTTCTGTCCTTACTGTAGTAGTCTAATTGGAGGTCCCTCTAGTATTTGTCTTTATAATAAGGTTTATGCTGTTTCTTGGATACCATTGTCTTTACAACAGATTTAACTAAAATAGAAATTAATACAAAGAAATGTCTAAGTCTTTATATAAAACAAACACTGTTTACCACATTGTTTAATATTTATTGCTTGTGATACATATTCTACTATTTAATCATACATCATGGCTTTTTAATTGTTTAATCACCTTTCTCAGTATTTATACATGACAAGCTTTAAAAAACAGCTAGTTCCATATTTTTGGAGGAAAATTTTTTTTAAATGAAGGGAAAAATTAGCTCATATGGCAACCTTTTCCCTTCTTTTTTTTATAAAATTTTTTTATAAAATGTATTTTTGATATCATGTATAATATTGTCAATGTTAAGAACGAAGTTAGAAACCAAATCAAAGAGTTAAACTTAGCCTCGAGGTATCAAACTAGAGAGGAGGGTTTTTTGATACACTTAATATAACAATCTCAGGCCTGTTCAGGAGGTGGGAGGAGGGGGGGGGGGTTAGCAATGCTCAATATATTTATCTCAGGACCCTTTAGGGAGTTTAGGGACACAAACAACGCTTTATACATAGAACTTGTAATTACGTTTATTCACATTAACTTGTATATAAGATATATAAAATAAGTTAGTTGATACAGAGACTCCGCTTTGATTACAGTGCTGAGAGTAATTTCGTCCTCTTTGAAACATACGAGCTGAGATCGTGCCATGATATTTGGCATTGATCCATTAAGAGCTTGTTTGATAGCTACCTTATGTCCCTGTGTGACATTCAGAGCCGATAAGATCATGTCCATTGGTTTGAAATTGACAAAGAAAGATTAATTTTCCAAGGAATCATGAATATCAGGAAACATACGGCATAAATCGAGGGTTACTCTGTATTCAAGTTGATATAAATCTTTGTATCTATCTAACAGAGGGCAAAATTAACTAAAGCAAGCAAAAAAGATATATTTTAATTTTGAAAACTTTTACTGGAATCAGTCAAATGGAAAACATGATTTTTACAATATCCACCATAATTTCGGGGGGTGGGGGGGGGTCGTCAAAAAATGATGCATTAAAATGCAGTTTTACACTTCAAAAGTAGGCCTAATGTTCTGAAATAAGCCCAGTCTCTTTTTCCAAGATTTTTCAATGTGAGCAATAAATATCTATATTTTAGATTTAAACTCACATTTAATTGAAATTACAGTGCAAACCAATATCATTGGAAAAATCCAAGGTTTACACTATCAGGCTGCAAAAGTTTGGGCACTTCTAAATCTTGATTAAAATTACATTGAAACTTCTTGATAAAAACTAAGTTGAGTTGACACAGTTTAAAAACTAATCAAAACTTAAATTTTCTTCAGTACGTGATAACACCCAGAGCACTTACTCTAAAGTTAAGATTTATAAATTCAAAATAAACTTTAGAATATGTTAAAATTGTTATTTTTAATATTACATTCCCCTTATTTTTTTAACCCTTTCGCACTTTTGTGTAATGTAGTATAAAAAGGTATACTTTCTTTAAAACATTTCCCATTTGGCAACTTTCCAAGGGTTTTTTTCCGAATGTGCAATTTCCCAAGCGGCAACTTCCAAAAGGTTAGGCCCTTTGCAGCGCCGCAGGCTGCAATTGGGGCATAGCGCTGGGGCTAGGATGGAATAGGAGGTGAAGCGCCATGGCTAGAATAGGCTGGGGGCCGAGCGCTGCGGCTTTGACAGACTTGGGAAGTTGCCGCTCAGGAGATTACGTATTTGGGAATTTGCCATTTGGGAAAATACCCTCCAACCCCCCTTCCCCCCACACACACATTTCATAGTTTCTATAGTTATGCTAGTTGTTTAATTTAATAATTCCATATTATATCCGGTATGTACAATTCTCATCATTGATATACATATTTTTTATTGCAGAGAAAGTAAAATAAATGATTTCCCTTCAATTTTTTTTCTTTTCTGGAGAAAGACAAGTTTCGTGACATGAATAAAATGAATAATTAAATAAGATAATAAAGTTGGTCTCGTGTTTAATGCCTAAAAAAGATTTAATAATAATATGTGTTAGCAGCTTTCAACTGATCACAATGCAACTTTCTTTATAAAAGTTTTCTACCAAAAGTTAAATGTTTGAACAAAGGATTTGAGTCTTTGTCACAAACTATGGTTTTCTAATCTTTCTAATCTTTATAATAATAATATATCTTTGTAATCCAATGCTGAAGACCTTAGATATTTCAAACTATGAATTCTGTTAGATGAAAAAATCTAAGTTTGAAATATCAAAGGTTTACACCACAGGTGGAAAAAAATATAGGTATTAGAAAATTGGAAAAACTTATCAGTTTATTTGCGCAGTTTTGCACAAAAATTGATAACAAATTATCAAAATTCTTTATACTTCTAATTGGCCTTGAAGTTTTTAAATATATTTTTTTTTTATTTCAGAAACACTTGCTTTAGTTGATGCTGCCCTTGATTTAATAAATACAAATATTTATATTTACTTTATGGTACTTTATTATAAAAAGACTGTCTGGTTTTTGTGAAAAAAGAATATAAATGTTTTGCAAATTTAGAATTTTGGTATTTCCAATAAATATTTAAAATACATATTTGACAAAACTTTTAATTGTTATTTTAACATTTTATTTATTGAATATCAAAATCTAATCGAAGTTATATAAGTTAATATGATATTTCCTAAATAAGAATATTGAAGCTCTTTGCTCATATCAAAGGCATTTTCCCAAAGACAATTTCGTAAGTGTCAATTTCCTTTGAGGCACTAAAGGTTGCAATAGGAGCAGAGCACTGCGGCTATGGTTTGCTAGGGACTGAGCACTGTGGCTAAAATGGCCTGGTGTCAAGCGCTGCGGCTGGAACAGGCTTAGAAATTTGTTAAGCCTTTTAAAAAGTGCCTAACATTATATTTAATATTTAAAAACAATTATTTATAAAGTTAAAGTTAGTCAAACGACTGGACTAAGGTAACTAAAATTTGTAGTGGGAACCCATGGATATCTGGGGGAAACACATGTTTGGATATTCCATATTCAACGTTAGGCACTCCAGCTACAATCATTAATTAATACCGAAAATAGCAGTAATAACTATGATTATTAATAATAATATAAACTTGGGCAACGCCAGGCAAAACTAAAAATAAGTTTTATTTTTAGTTTCAAAAGATTGGAGGGAAAAAGAGGGTGCTAAGCATCTAGATTTCTTCAGAAAAAAAATTTCCTTTCACTCATTGTGAGAACTCCTAGACATTTTAAAAGTATTCTCTGAAATTAAAGTTTGATCTTCCTAATGTGAATTAAAGAAAAGTTTGCGAAAGATTTAAATAATTTAAAGATTTAAAAGTGTTCATAATCCAGGATTATTCAATCAAAGAAAACGAAAACAAAATAAACATTTTCAAGTTAACAAGAGAGAAAACAGACATTGAGTAATTTTTAATTGTGTCACAATAAAGTGGTAAATAGTCTCAGTTTAAAATATAAATTTCAGGTTGCAAAGATATATTATAAAGAAAATTTTAGCTTGTAGCAAAAACTCAATTTGTAGATTTATATATCTCATTTGAAAAATATCCAAACTACGAATTTACCTTGAAATTATGTTTATATTTATGTTTTTTCTAATCGGGTGATTAATTTTGCTTAGCTTAAAACAAAATAATTGTTTGTATGGCAAAATAGCGGGAATCTAACCCTAGAAGTATTCGCAGAAGTAAAAAATAAAAAAAAATATAATTCTTTTTTATTTGATCATTCATATTTGACATATATTTCTGATCCATACTATTATTTAATTTAATATCTTGGCACCAGAAATATGAAATTAAGTAAATATAAAGTTACTGTTTGTGAGGAGTAGATATCAGATGAAGCTTTGATGTTGGAAATTGTAGATAGATTGTCTAAGATTGTTACCAGGCTAATATAATGTCAAGGAGAATTTAAAATATTTTTCAAATACTTGAACCTGATTAAATGTAGCAGATTCTGTTTAGTTAATTTATCATCAATCAATCTTCAGCCTTTAGGCTAATTAAACAATAATTAATGATTAACTAACTGAGAGTGAATGAATCTGATGGCAACTACCCTTACTACCCCAACCACAGTCTGTTTTTAAAGAGACCCCTCCCCCACTCTGTGTTTATTCTATGCCGCATGGTATACAATATGGGTATCGATTCCCATTAAATCACTTGTTTTAAGCTTGTTTCTGGCATTCACAACACTCTCCGACCTTTACTATCTTCACCACCCACCTTCTGAAGGGTGCACATTTCGCAGTCAAAAAAAAGGCATTTTATACATACAGCCTAATAGATCCTCATCCTGAGAGTGTTCCCCCTAACCCAATGCAGGATTCTAAGCTTGTTATATTAAGTGTATCAGAATTCCTTCTAGTTTAATACCTCAAGGCTAAATTTAACTCCTTTGATTTGGTTTCTAACTTCGTCCTTAACATTGACAACTTTATATATAGGGCCTTCAGCTAAATAGTTCGTTCTTCCCTGTTCTTCTTACAGTTGTTCTATCCCCGTTCTATTCCAAGTTGTTTTGTTCCGTTCTTTGTAGAGAACGGTACCAGCCATTCCTTCTTGGTTAGATAATCATTAAAGATTAAGAAATTTACAAATTTTGATAGTTCTTAGTTTAGAACAAGAGGTTTCAGCCAAAATAGTTTTTTTTATGTTTTGAGCTACAGATCTTAAACTTAAATATTTTAAAAGCCCATCAGAAATGGAGTCTATGTGTCACATGTCAATTAAACAAGTTTGTCGTTAATTACCCTTCATAATCTTCTTCAGAAAAGTCCAAAACTCATATTTAATTTTTCTGATTTTTTCAAAAACGAGCTTATCTAAAAAACGATTACTATCGTTTTTATTAAAACAATCATTTTCAAAACGATCGTTATTTGTTTTCTAAAATTTCAAAATGAGTGAGCCATTTTCTAAAACGTTTGTTTTTTTCCCCGAAAACGAAACGATCGTTTTTGAAAACGACGGAAAAACGAAACAAAATAACGATTGTTAAATGATCGTTTTCAAAAACGATTAAGAACCCTCTAAACTACTTTTAAATTTAAAAATGTAAATATGGATGTGGATTGCTTTAAACTTTAAATCAAAGTCTTTTAATCTACTTAACTGAGGATGTGACTCTATAAATGAATACCTGAAGTTTAGTTTATTGGTTTATTCACTATACTGTTTTGATACAGAGTACAAGAATATTGCCATCACAATGTTTGTATAGCAAATTTTAAAGTTACGCCAATATACGCAGATAGGGCAACTAAATGTAAACTTAAAATCTAAGAACAGAAACTCGATTTTTATAATTATTCTAAATTGTGCAACTTTTAAAATTTGCACACTATCTGTGATACACTAAAAAATTAAAGACATACTTGACAGTATTTAATGTTGATCCGAACCCTGCACTGAATTGTCTTTTTACAGAAAAATACATTGTAAATTGCTGGTTTACACTAGCACCCTAACCTTTAAATTTAAAAGTAAAATTTGTTTTTAAAAAGCTGGCTTGAGTTGTATCACAATTCTAGGTGTGAAATCATACCCCCCATCCCCCCACTCCCCCCACCTACTGTTAATGTACATAATCTCATAAAAGTTCATTGCTCCCAGTGCAGTCGGAGAAAATGATGCACATAACAAATGCAATCTAAGAATAAAGCCAAACAAAAAGGGTATTGAGCCTCTTCTTTTATCTAGAGATACCTGCACCCGCCTGCCGCAGGGTGCAAGGATTGATGCTGGAGAAAGGTAAACAGTACAGAGGGACAGGGGTAACCCTCTTTCTAATCTAGAGAACAGCATTGATCTTGCTGGCAGAGAAAGCAGATCTTTGGCGATCTTAGCCCCGGAGTTCCATAGGGGAGAGAGTTAGCACGAAGCATCTGATCAGAAGAGTTGAATGGAAATATATTTGCCCCTGGCAAATTTCATGTATACTTAGATTAACAATAATTGGTCCAACACTAATGGTTTGTATCGTTATAATGTAAATATATTATGTTTGCAACAATGCTTTGTTATTCTACTCAATCTTGGCTTTTAAATACTGAATTCTTTTTATGTCTATATAATACATTAGACAAAAGTGCGAAAGGGTTAAAAAAACAGGAATGTAATATTAAAAATAACAATTTTAACATATTTTAAAGTTTCTTTTGAATTTAAAAATCTTAACTTCACCTCCTATCCCATCCTAGCCCCAGCGCTATGCCCCATTTGCAGCCTGCGGCACTGCAATGGGCCTAACCTTTGGGAAGTTGCCGCTTGGGAAATATTTTTGAGAAAGTATACCTTTCTTTACTACATTAGACAAAAGTGCGAAAGGGTTAAAAAAATAAGAGGAATGTAATATTAAAAATAACAATTTTAACATATTCTAAAGTTTATTTTGAATTTATAAATCTTAACTTTAGAGTAAGTGCTCTGGGTGTTATCACGTAATGAAGAAAATTTAAGTTTTGATTAGTTTTTAAACTGTGTCAACTCAACTTAGTTTACACAAACTAGAGTTTTTATCAAGAAGTTTTCAATGTAATTTTGATCAAGATTAAGAAGTGTCAAAACTTTGAAGATGATAAGTAAAACCATGCATAGTTTCCCAGAAAGAGTGAGATTTCAGAAACAACTTTATAGAATGTATTATTTAATTTTTTCTTACCAAAGTGTAAAGGAATTTAGCAAAATACTTAAATTTTCTAATCCCTGTGTCTTTGCAGGCTGATAGTGTAAACCTTGGATTTTTTCCAATAATATCTAAAATATTTATTGCTTACATTGAAAAATCTTTAAAAAAAGAGACCGTGCACATTTTTGAACATTCAGCCTAGTTTTGAAGTGTAAAGCTGCATTTTAATGCAACATTTTTCTTGACGACCCGTCCCCCAAAATTATGGTGGATATTGTAAAATATATGTTTTCCATTTGACTGATTCCAGTAAAAGTTTTCAAAATTAAAATATCTCTTTTTAGCTTGCTTTAGTTAATTTTGCACTCTAACAGAGGTAGATAGAAAGATTTACATTGACTTTAATACAGAGTTACCCTTAAACGATAAGACTTAGATACCACTGAGCAGAATTTATGCAGTATGTTTCCTGATATTCATGATTCCTTGGAAATTTAATCTTTCATTGTCAATTTCAAACCAATGAACATGATCTTATCGGCTCTAAATGTCACACAGGGGTACAAGTGTAGCTATCAAACAAGCTCTTAATGGATCAATGCCATATACCAAGAAACGATCTCAGCTCGTATGTTTCAAAGAGGAAAAAATTACTCTTAACACTGTAATCAAAGCTGAGTCTCTGTATCAACTAATCTTTTTTATATATCTTATGTTACAAGTTAATGTGAATCAACGTAATTACAAGTTCTATGTTGATATATATACAGAGTTGTTTGTGTCCCTAAACTCCCTAAAGGGTCCTGAGATAAATATATTGAGCATTGCTAACCCTCCCCCTCCTCCCACCTCCTACCACCTCCTGAACAGGCCTGAGATTGTTATAATAAGTGTATCAAAAAACCCTCTTCTCTAGTTTGATACCTCAAGCTAAGTTTAACTTCTTTGATTTGGTTTCTAACTTCGTTCTAAACATTGACAATATTATACATGATATTGAAAATACATTTTATAAACATTTTGAACTTTTTATAAAAAATATGGGAAAAGATTGCCATAAGAATTATTTATTCCCTTTTTATAATTAAAAAATAATTTTCCTCCAAAAATAAGCAACTAGCTGTTTTTTAAAGCTAGTCTTGTATAAATACTGAAAAAGGTGATTAAACAATTAAAAAGCCGTGATGTATGATTAAATGGTAGAATATGCATCACAGGCAATAAATATTAAACAATGTGGTAAACAGTGTTTGTTTTGTATAAAAACATTTCTTAGTTAGTTGTAATTTAAATACTAGAGGGACCTCCAATTAGAGTATTACAGTAAGGACAGAACAGTAAATAAATCTGTTGTAAAGACAATGGTAGCCTAGAAAAAGCATGAACCTTATTATAAAGAAAAATACTTGAAGGACTTCCAATTAGATCGTTTTCCTTTTTTTAAAACGATCGTTTCGTTTTGAAAACGACCGACGAAAAAATAAAAAACTAAAAAAGAACGATTTTTAAAGTTTTTCGGTTTTTTTTTAACGATCTTTCAACGAAGACCCTTCATTAACGATCGTTAACATTGACTCTTCATAATCTTTTTCAGAAAAGTCCAGAACTCATATTCAATATTTCAGATTTTTTTCAAAAACGATAGTTAACAATCTCTTTTTAAAAAAATCGTATAAAAACGATTGCTTATCATTTTTATAAAAACAATCGTTTTCAAAACGATCGTTATTCCTTTTCTAAAAGTTCAAACGAGTGGGTCATTTCAAAAACGATCGTTTTTGAAAACGATCAAAAAACTATACAAAAAACTATCGTTAAAGGATCGAATTCAAAAACAATAAACAACCCTATCTGTGATAAACTAACAAATAAAAACATATTTGACTATATTTAATGTTGCAAGACTTGGAGTAGAAATCTCTTAGAAGAAAAATTAAAAACAATATTCAAACGTACCCACTTTCTTCAACATAATTTAACATTATAATTGTTATTACGTCATTGTTAAGCTTGTTGGATAATAAGTAACTAATAACTTTAATCATGAGCTGAACCTTGTTATTACAATGATTATATAGAATATGAATTATTATTTTTCTGTATTATTGCAATATATATAATTTACCAAGAGAATAAATCACAAGACAATTAATAGTGTTTATACTTTTATACTTATTATACATCCTTAGTTATATGCATTTTAATCCTAATTCTGGTAAAGGCGTGGGGGGGGGGGAGGTTCTCCACAACCCCTATGGATTTTATTCAAAAACTTTTAAACAACTTACAGTTGAGCCTTAAAAGTTCTTTATTTTCTAACTTTATAACTAAGAACAATTTTCTCACTACCCTAAGGAAATAAGTAAGTGTGTAAGTTATTTATTTTAAAAGCATAACAAAAAATACAAAATAAATAGATGAAATATTTAGAAACATCCAAAAATCGGAATTCCTGGGAATATTTTTAAAACAAGAAATTACATATTATATTTAAGTTACATATCAAATATAATTGGTAAATTTTAATCATTTTTTGATAAACTCACAGCTAGGGATTGCTGTTTTTCCCACTTAATTTAAAAACGATTGTTTCGTTTTGAAAATGGCAAAAAAATAACGTAATGATCGTTTAAAAAAAAGTCATTTTTCGTTTTTTAAAAACGGTCGTTTATAAAAACGATATTTTTGAAAACGACCCTTTATTATTGAGACTGCTAATGAAGACCCTTTGTTAACAATCGTTAACGACCATTTCGTTTTTGAAAGCTCAAAAGGAGTGGTTCCTTTTCAAAAACAATCCCCTTTTTTCTAAAACCAAACGATCGTTTAAAGAAAAAAAACGAAACAAAAACAATCGTTATTTCGATATTTTTAAAAAACTTTAACAACCTTACTCACAAAACAAAACCAAAAACATATTGATAAAGATTAAATCACTACCTTTACAATAAATGAAAAAAACAAACAATATTTATTCTTATAAATTATTTTTTATTTGACTGTTTTCAACATCAGTAAATCATTTAATTTTTGTTTAAACCTGCAATTTGCAATATTGTTAAGACAGTAAAATTTATGGGAAAAGGAAAAAATGTGATTTCAGGAATTCTCTGAATTTTACAATTTATTAAACTTTTTACTATAGTCAAGAAAAAACACAATTCTTTTATTATTAATCAAAAACCCTAGCTAAACTTTGTTATAATTGATTAACCCTGTAATATAAAAGTTCTCCCAATTGTTTAGATAATTATATTATTGATATGGTTCAAGCTGCACTTTTTAATCGAAAAATGTAATTATAACAAATTCCTTAATTTTTTTTTGCAGCATAAAACCGCAAGTCACTTTTATAAACAGAAAAACCATAATTGAGACTTATGAATGTTCAAAGTTAACCCTATCTCTGCTGGGGTATTTGAAAACCAGGATATGCTGGGGGGGGGGTCAATTTGACCCCCCCCC
>NW_019396741.1:822759-888809 GCF_000591075.1 Eurytemora carolleeae
TTTTTTCCGCATTTTCTTTATGGTAAAAACAAATTGTTCCAGTTTAGAGTCCGGGATATCCATTGGCATGTAGTATTTTTCCAGGTTTATTGGAATATTTCTAACAAAATTTTTAATATGTACATGCCTATTTGAGCACTCATTGTACTTAATTGTTGATATGAATTTTTTACTTTGGTGAGGTTTATCCTTTTTCTTGTGTAGTTCCATGCATTTAACTTGATTTTTTGAGAATCCTTTGAGTTCAAGTATACAACGAACTATTTGTAATTGGTTTTGTAACTCTTTTTTATCAGTACAATGTGTTCTTGCTGTGTGAAAATAGCTGACACCCGCCATTTTTTTAAATTTCCAACTAACATTTGATTTTGGCGGAGTTATATTATATTTATTATTTGGTTTTCTCAAAACTGATGTCATTGGGTTGATCTGTTTTGGAAAGTTTATAACTCTGATATTCAAGAATTTACCTCGGATAATTTTGGTTTCCATATTGAAGATGATCTCTTTGGGATACCCAGTACAGATTGTGTTGATGGCATTCATCATTTCTTTGAAGCTCCCAGTTAGATGTATAGAGACATCATCTCTAAACTTGAGATATTTTGTAATATTAGTGAGGTTTTTGTCATTTCGCAGTATTTTAAAAATTTTAAGTTCAGAAATTCTTAGAATTAATTCGCTTCCCCTGGCTGCGGAACAATCACCCATGGAGAACCCATTGAGAGTTTTATATGTTCCTGTTGGCTGTTTAAAATAGGAATGATTCATGATACATTCTATTAACATTGCTATATATTTGACTGAGCTTTCATGAAGTTTAGCAAATTTTGCTGCAGTTGTTACACTTTCAATTAGTAACTCTTTTTTACAGTTTGAATATAGATCAGTGAAGTCCCCTTCTATTTCTATGGAGGATCCCCATTTTCCAACTTTAGATTTTTTAATTCTATTGATGGCTTCTTGTAATCCATTTACAGAAGGCGACCATGTTGAAAACTTATTGTGAAATTCTTGTTCAATATAAAATAGCAAATGGCTAAAAATTTTATCTAATATTTTTTGAATCACTTTTATTGGGTCATTCATAGAACTTTTTATTCCTCTTGACGTTAGTTTTTCGACATTTGAATAGTTTATTTGCTTTAATTTTAGGATTTTTGGTTGGAGTCTTAGTACCCCAATCTCGGGGTTTTTAATTTTAATGTTGAAGTCTGACTTTTTAATTATAGCACTGAGCTCATTTGGTAAATTCTTAAAGCGTTTTTAATGAAATTTATAATACCTTCTATGTACCATTTTTCATCTATTGTAGTTTTTCCAAAGTGCTGTTGAATATTAATTTTTTCGTACTGTTTCAGTAAATCAGATAGATACATACAAACATACCCGACATTTTTATCCCCTTCAAGTATAATTAACTTTGAATTGGTTTCGAATGCTTTTCTATAAAAGGTTTCATTTGGGAGATTGTTTAATTTGGATTTATTTAAATATGGTTGATTTTTAAAAGTTTTCAACTCTTTTTTATAAGCAGTTTCAGCACCTGTTAAAAATTCAAACAGTGGTTTTGAATTAACATGATTAGTTGTTTTCTGAAACCATTGAGCTACTTTACCAGAATTTATTTTTGTGTTAAGACTGAATTCTCGCAATAGAAAGTTTTCGAGAATCTTTCCCACTTCCTTATTAAAGTTTGAAATCTCAGATTTTATGTTATACTTTGTTTTAGGAGTGTATTTTTTTCCTAAGTTCAAGCTATCTATAATGCTTTCTCCAAGGTTTTCATTTGAAATATAAAAAAAATTCTTTTCTGACAAAGATTTTTTAATTTTGCTTAGTTCATTTTCTGCGTATTTTTTCATTGACGCATAGAGGCATTTAATTAAGTGATCTTCAAATGTATGAATAATTTGCTGTTCACAATTTAATAATAAAGTCTTGGTGTGGATTGATTTAATAGCCAAACAATTACGTATTCTTGTTCCATAATCCATGGTTTGAATGTCGTCTTCCATTTGAGAATAAAAAGTTTTCCAGTTTTCTCTAAATTCTTTACCTGATGATATAACCCGGATTAGTTCTCCATTTATATATTTAGCGGTGATTTCCTCGAAAATAGCGTTCAGTTCTAAATCTAACTGCTTCAAGTCGCTTTTCTGCTCAAAACTTATCCCGAACTTGGTAACCGATATAAAAGCATATATCAGCTCTATAAAATGAATCACGTTTTCTGAAATTAAATTACTATTAGATAAAACAAAAGTATACTGTATATTATTTATTTTATTTCGACTTTTAACTTAACTCAATATTAATTGGTTTGAATTGATCTTTCCTGAATATAAAAGCAGGTAAATAAATGAAGTTTTATAAAAACATGAAGTTAAGTTACTTGAGTAAATTGAAAAATTGGACACTATTGCTTCTAAAGGGGATGTCCTTTAAAGAAACTTTTTTAAAAAACTTGCGAAACTACATTTAAAATTAAGAGTAAAATACGAACTAAGCTTTAAATAGGTATTATTCAGAATCATCAAAAGAGTTCACTGGAAGTGTGTCTCCTGAATAAGTTGGAGAAATTCTCGGTGAAGGTGTTGATGATGGTGGGGATCTTGATGACGATCTGAGTGGAATAGGAGAAGATGTAGGTGGTTCTGTTCTTGAACTTCCGCTAGATTCGTAATGAAGGTCAAGTTCGGTATCATCTTTAAAATACTCAGTCATCTTTTTTGAGTTTTTTCCAACTTGATTCGTTTTTTATCTTCATAGGAATGCTCTTCTCTACGTTTCTTCGCAGATATCTTCTTTGCCTGTTCAAATTGTGAGGAAAATTTTTCCTTGGTAGGATCTATTGAAGAAACTCCTGAAGCCGAAAGTTGAGTTTTTGAAACTATAAGCTTCACTGTTTCTAAGCAGTTAAGCTTTGCTGGAATTTTAACAACCCAGTCTGAAGTAGGATAGAGGTTGTTTGAGGTTTTAGGACTTACTGTGTAGTTCCCCCAGAACACCATATACGAATCGATTTTAATCTTTTTGTTAAGATTTTTAATCTCTTGCTCTGTTCCAAATGACCAAACTTGAACTGATTCACCTTTTCTTTCGATCTTGAAACAGAGATTCCAGCTTTTCTTTTCATTAGAATTGAGTCTAGGACCAAGATTCTTGACTATCTGTCCAAAGAACGGTCGTACACTTCTTTTACCAATATCCATTGGTTCTATAGGCTCCAAGGGTTCTGAATCCTTCCTTGATTCCCTGTTAACATAGCTTTCTGGCCACATGAACTTCTTCCTGTACCCATGTTCCGAATAAACGGTTTTATCTGTATCAGGATCACTAATCTTTTGAGTGCTTTCTCCTTGACTAGATTTATTAATCTTTTTCTCTTCTTCTGTATCTTGATCTTCGTCTTCTTTTGATTTAACATTACTTTCGATAAACCCAGAATCATCATGAGTTCCCATGGTGTAATTCCTGATCATCTCTTCATCCATCTTGAAACCACCGAACAGAGTTATGAACCCGGATTTAAAGATGTGAACGAGGATTTTATTTGCGTAGGAGCTTGATATTCCAAATTTAATTTTTAGGAAGCTTACACTCGGTTCTATTCCTGGTTGGGTTAGTTTAAACTCTTCTCATAGAATTAAATTGAGGACTCTTCTAACAGCTAGATCAAAAACGAACGTTGTTTTCTCTTCTTGAGTTTGATCCTGCTTAGACAAGAAGTTTTGAATTTCTGGATTTGAGCAGTTTACTCCAGTTTTAACTGCACATCCACCACATATGTGTTCTTTGGCTAAATCATCTGTTCTATAACATTCAGCGTGAGAGAACCTGTCACAGGTTTTACATAATAGCATTCCATTCTCGTATGTTTGAATACTACATACACAAAAGATTGATCCAGGTTTCCGGGTTTTTCCATGTTCTGGTTTCCTTGATTTAGAAGAATTTGAATAATCAGTTTTAATTACTTGTTCTTCCTTGACTTTATTACGAGGCCTATCTCGTACGTCAATATCTCTTTCATCAGGATGACGATCTGGATTTTCCTCTATGTCTCTTCTTGAATTTCCTTGATCACCAGAGTACCTTAAGTAATATTAGTAAGTATTTCGAAAATTACTTTTATATATAATTACGTTCATCGAAGTTAATTCCGATTCGTTTAAGACAATTCTGTAAAATTTAATGAATTGAAAGAATAAATTTTCGATTTATTACTCAACTTAAAATAGTTTTTTAAAAAATTTCCAAAAAATTTTAAAAAAATTTCAAAAAATATCAAGTAATTCAATTGAAATATTCGTCATTGAAGTATACCATTGAAGTATATTTAACTAATTTCATAAGTTCCTAGTTATTAAATATTAAAGCCTAAGGATTGATTAAACTCGTTTTTTCTTACTTCTTTGCATTCTTGTCTTGATTATAATGTCTAGATTCATTCCTTAGGTTCTGGAATGTCGAATGTTCACGCCTCATTCTTGAGTCAGTTTTTTGCCTATAGAAATTGAAGTTGCAATATTATTTTTTAGGATTTTGATTTAAAAACTTAAGATTTAAATCTATGAGTTTATTATCTATTTTTGAATTTTTTCCAGTTTAGATGGTGCCGTGACAAACTCCTGAATGACAAACTCCGGAATGACAAACTCCGGAATGACAAACTCCGGAAAGACAAACTCCTGAAAGACAAACTCCAATTTTGGAGTTTGTATTTCAGAATTTTTTATTTTCAGGAGTTTGTCTCTTCAGGAGTTTGTCTCGTCAGGAGTTTGTCTCGTCAGGAGTTTGTCTTTCAGGAGTTTGTATTTTCCGGAGTTTGTCTTTCAGGAGTTTGTCATTCCGGAGTTTGTCATTCAGGAGTTTGTCACGGCGCCAGTTTAGATTAAGTAGTTTTTCTTACTTAGGATTTTCCATTTTTCTTCTTCTATCTTTAGACCCAGTCCTTAGTCTGGAACTGATGTACTCCTGGTCTAGTTGGCTCCTATAGATATTTTGTATTATTCAAATGATTTAAAATGATTTTAAAAACCACTCTTTTAAGTTTCTTTTTCCATAACTTTTTTAAAAAATTTTTACTTAATTTTGATCGATAATCTTCTTTCAATCTTACTTTTGATAATCAGATCTATCAGGAGATCTAGTTCTTCTTTCCTTAGGTTCTTTTTTTGCCATCAGGACATGTCTAAATCTACATGCTTTATCTCGCCAGCATCTCCCATTTTGGTAGAACTTACAGATTTTATCCATTTGAGTTCTGAAATTTAATTTAATTAAATTTCTTTTCTTCTCGTTGTTCAACTTCAATTTGTAGGTTTTCTAAATCAATTCATTTCCACGTAATGAGTACTGCAAGATAGCTCCCTTAGTCTGGTTATTAATTGAAATAATTAGAACATTACATATGAAAAGTATAGTACACTACCATATTAAATGGATAGATCGACCTTAGAAGTATTCATCATCATAGGTCCGTGGACGGGATACTACTATACATTCACTCCCAGTTGTTAGTTTGAATTAAGTAGCTGGCAAATTACGTTTCATTGAAATGATTAGAAATAACCTCTTTTAAAACCAAACTTTGAAGAAATTACCTAAAAATGATCATCCTTAAGTTTTGGTGGTTAAAAACCGAGTGTACAAAAAGGATTCATTAGTTATGAAACGTTACGAAAATTTAAAATAATAAAGTTTAAGAAAAAATTGAAACATAAGAAATTCCATCTAGTGATTTGAATTGTATAGTAGCCCAGTGACAAGGTAGAAGCACATCCAACGGTTTGCCTGAATAAAAACAACTTTAAATTAGGTAGTTTCAAATTTTTAGTGTGAAAGCAGATCTTGTTCTCCATGTTTCTTCTTGTGCATGCATCTTCCATTATGATACTTAACAAATCAATAAATAGTTGTTAATATATTTTTCATAAATGTCATAATCTATAGAATGGAAAGGACAAGACATAAAAGTGGTTGAGGAGTTATAATGGATTAATAATTTAAAAGTTTTAAATTATATCATTTATCATGGGTGTATAAATGTTGCTGGACAAAGCAGTAATCTTATCATTATTAGTATTTTATAAATAGCTAATTACATGCCTCCCTCTCTGTATCTGCATGATTCTCTGCTGCACACATTACTTGCACAGACAATTGGATATTTGATACAAGTTTAATGTTGGTGCTTATTTCTTCCTTTTTTTATTAAGTTTTGGAAAACTCTGACCTTAAACTAATTACAGCAAAAAGTTCATTTTGACCCAAATTGGCAGTATTAAATACCCGAATTATAGGGAGGAAATGTTCTAATCTATGATGATTAATAATGTGATAATTATAAATCCTGGATAAAATTTTCTGAAAAATAAAGAAAAAAAATTGTTTCGCTACTTAGCGATTTCCCTAAAGACCTAACATATGTACCGTGTGGTATTTCTCAAGACCGGATCGTAAGACTTCCTTCTCTCAACGCTCTTCATAACAAAAGGATGATAATAAGGTTCCGAACGTTTATTTCTCTGAGTCTTCAATCTAAATAAGTTTAATAAACCCACAGAAAAAGCTTTGAGTGATAAATCATACCAATACAAAAAAAAATCCACTCAGGCATTAAAAAACTGTGGCAAGGAACCAACAAACACATATAAAATATCAATCATACTACAATCAACCGATAAGCATACGTAAATATAAGAAATAATTACCACACTGATCCCAGAATTCTGGACACGGTTAAACTTGCAAGACAAATAAACATATACTAATATAAAACTGTTCACTCCCACGCGAGAAATCTTGCGCCTGCGTAGTCAGTCTGTAAACAGCTTCTAAAACTAGTTTTTCACAATACGTTCTGTACAGATCCACAGGGAGAACTCAGAAACTCACAGGGGCATCAACTAGACTTATACACGGAGCATGGCTCCCGTAACACTCGCCCAGCCAAGAGCAAACGAAAAAGGTCTTCTGCACCCCGCGACCTGAACTCCTGACAGCTAAATGAGACCTGAAATATAAACACTGGGATCTTTCAGAGTTTGGATTCACTTAACCACACAAGGTTTAAACCATCCTGTCCTCCCAGCGAACATCCAACTCTAGAGCCATCTCCTCCAGCAGCGAAACCCTAGCCGATCCCTCAATCGTCTCATCATAGGTCGGGGTTAGCTCTACAACACTCCTGGAGAACCTCAAGGCTGCGCTCATCCTCTCAGGAGAAGCAACATCTTCTGCCCTCCCCTCCTCAGCCTCCAAGAACACATCATCCTCCTCATCCAACATCACCACCTCCTCAGATCCATCCTCCTGCAGAGGCCCGGAGGCACTCCCTCCGAACCCACTCCTACCTCTGGATGAACCAGGAGAAGGCTGGGACAGAGAGAGACCAACCGGTTCCTCAGCAGCAGACTCAGCCACACTCTCCCTTGAGCTCCTCATCCTCAACCTCTTCAGCTTCCCCGGCTTAGAACTCTTCTTCCGCTTCACCCCAGACCTCACCTTGGGATTGGGTAGAGGAACTTCCTCTCTCCACCGAGTTCGCTCCTCATACTCCCAGTCTTCTGAAAGCTTGGTCAAGCGATCAACTCTCATCCTTCTCACTCTCAACTCCTCCTCACACTTCCTCAAACCCTCAGACTCCTCTTCCAATCACTCCCACGCGAGAAATCTTGCGCCTGCGTAGTCAGTCTGTAAACAGCTTTTAAAACTAGTTTTTCACAATACGTTCTGTACAGATCCACAGGGAGAACTCAGAAACTCACAGGGGCATCAACTAGACTTTATACACGGAGCATGGCTCGCGTAACAAAAATTATGAGTAAAATTAACTGTGTACAACAAAATGATTAAATGTTTTAACTAAGTTAAAAAAAATATTAAAAAAATAACATTTTGCCAAAATCTAAATATCTTTTTTTCTACAAAACATCATTGACTTTTTTTCAATTCTTTCATTCGCATTTATATAAATAACAAAATTAAAAGTCTAATGTTTGTCCTGAATTTTTGGTTCATTTTCATCAATTTTACTTCGACAAAACAACTGAGTCTTTGCCACAAACTCAAATATTCAAACTCCTATATCTTTAAAATCTGATATTATAAACCTTTCAAACATTTCAAACAAACGTTATTTGATCAAACAAATTCATAGTTTGAAATATCTAAGGTCTACAACATTTGGTTCCAAACTTATAGTGATTAGAAAATCAGAGTTTTTGGCAAAGACTTAATTTCTTTGTACCAAGCATTGTAGCCATCTTATAAACTGATATTTGGTTTTTGATTCAAAAAGTTCTATTTTCAGTTTAGATTAAGTACAAGGCTGCAGACAAATATCGTAACAGATGTTTAAAACATAATTTTTGTTAAATTTAAAAATTCTGTTTGTTAGCGGAACCCCAGTTAACCAAAACATCTATCAGAATTTTGCCAATTACTCGTATTAAACTGAACCTAGTAAAAAGTGTGATGTAGTTTTAAAATGTGCACCTTTAGGTCAACAACAATAAAATTTACAGTATGATAATGCTACAAGGCAAGCTATGACGTTGGTACACTTCGAAGTCAACCTGTCAACAATTATGCATAATTTTCGTAGTTGCCTGGAATTACATGGAACATGTATAATATTTATACAAATCAAACCATATTATTATATAAACCCTTTGAACATGGGAGCTCATATCAAATATGTCTATACACTCATCATCGTGATTGCAAGTTGATTAAATCAGAGAGACCTGCAGAGATAAGAGAGTACAGAAATCTATTAAAGATTAGAATGTACTATCTGGAGTCTAGTACATGACCAATTAGGTGACATCTATATGCAGGGAGATCTGCAGAGATAAGAGAGTACAGAAATCTATTATGGATTAGAATGTACTATCTGGAGTCTAGTACATGACCAATTAGAAGACATCTATCTACAGAGAGATCTGCAGAGATAAGAGAGTACAGAAATCTATTATAGATTAGAATGTACTATCTGGAGTACATGACCAATTAGGAGACATATATCTACAGAGAGATCTGCAGATAAGAGAGTACAGAAATCTATTATAGATTAGAATGTACTATCTGGAGTCTAGTACATGACCAATTAGGTGACATCTGTCTACAGGGATAGACATTTTGCACATTCCTCCAGTTTACCTTGTTTACAGCAACCACCCTTTCAATTGGAAAATAGAAAATTAAATGCAAATTTAAGAGTCTAAAAGGAATATTTGACAGAAACTTTCAGCTGTAGGTTATAAACACATACATTAAGTTTTATTTGTCTATCTTTTTCAATTGATTTTTATTCTTTAAAAGAAAATGAGTTTTTGTCACAAACTAAAATTTTACAATGCTTAAATCTTGGCAACCTAATGGTGTAAACCTTTTATATTTCAAACGTAGATTACTTTAACAAACACAATTTATAGTTTGAAATGTCTAAGGTCTACGATATTGAGTTATAAAGATATAGGGATTAAAAAATAAGAGTTTGTAGCAAAGACTCAATTCCTTTCAATATTATCCTTGTTTCAGTTTATTGAACATTTCATGCTTTAAAAGTTTTGTTAATACTGCTTTTGGCAAATGAGAGCGTTCAGAGAAAAAAATTAATTCTTCTGATTTTTAATTTTTTCAAATTAGATTCAGAGAATAATTTTGAGGAAACTTATAAAGTTCATTGAATTGATAATTTTTCTTTTCTTTTTATACTTTTTGATGAGATCCAAATTTTAATCCCACTATCATGATTTTAAATACATTGTTTTGTACTTACAAAATCGTAGATTTTATAAATTTTTCAGATTTTTATATTATTGATATAGCTCCAACTGCGTTTTTTAACTGAAAAATGTTTTTATAACAATTATCAATATGAAAACAGTTTTCCACGAAATTGCGATTTCATACGAGATGAATTAACTTTTTTGGACAAAATTTCGTAAAAATACAAAATTAATTTAGTCAGAATTTTTTATGATATTGCGCTTGAATACAGGTAATTTTTGCATGCAATTGTCCAATGTCCACAAATACGAAAAATTTAAATTTTTGTACTGCAGATATTGTGCATAAATACGAAATTAAGTAATATTTCTTGCATGCCATATATTGCATAAATATGAAAGCTTTTAAACTTTTGACAGTATAATGGCGTAAAATAGTTTCAGCAAAAAACACCTTCCATCTAATCCTGCTCGTAATAGGGGACTCTATATATACATAATGAATATGACTAAGCCAGGGAATCAGAGACATTAAGAAATACACGAAAAGACGCCAAAATAACAGAATTTTGTTGGCGCTTCGCGCACATGTCTCAATAAATGACTCATCCAGATCCAGGTTATGGTTTAACAACCTGTTGACAGTATACATTTTTAAGCTGTTTGAAGTAAACACAACAACAAGCCATCAATATTAAAATAATTTGGTACAGTGAAACCCTTAATGACGAATACATAGGAAGAATTTATCAAATGTCGTCTTGACAATTTTTCAATGAGTTTTATACTATATTACGTAGATTTCAGTATTTGCGAAAATAAATAAATATCCATAAATATGCGGGAACAGTTTTAAAAAGTTCCATATAATCATTTAATTAAAAAACTAAATATCTACAACATTCCATTATCAGAAAGTGAAGAATACGACATTAGATGAAATCTTTCGATGTATTCGTTATTAAGGGTTTCACTGTATATTATTGAGCACTGAGTCAACCCTTCAACATTTAAAAAATGATGTTTTTTTACCTCAAATCAAAGTTTTTTGCTCTTTTACTACTAGATTTTATAATGGTATGATTGGTAATTATGTTCAGGGTAGATTAATATAGATTGTAAGCTTTAATTTTTTTCCTAATACGGGTTTTATAAGGGGGGTGCACAAAATTTTTTTTTTGACGCGCTAACGAGCGCCAAAAGTGCACCCCCCTAGGCTAAACCTCCACTACGACCCTGGTTTAGAAGCATGATATTTTAAGAATTTATGAACTATGTTTTTTTTCCTAGCTTTCCTAAAGTAAAGCTCAGTATTAAACGTATACGATGAAACCACGTAGACAAAGGTGATTAAACAAATATTAGTATTTTTACTTTATTTTTTAATGTAAAAACAAAGTTATAAACATCAGCGAGACCGATAAAACTGTGGACTGGGAAGACGACTTTACATATATGTTGTTTTAGAGCAAATAGTTTAATTTGTAGGTTAAAAATTAACTTATTAATTGAACTGTGTCTGCATACACTGCACAATTGCTAAAAGTCGTCATCCTTGTCCACACGTATCTCATTGCAAGTGCAATCTAACATAAAAATTAGATTATCTTAACAGTTTTTACGGTCAAACGAAAAACGTAGCTATTTTAGTTTCATCATTTGTATATATTTAAATTGAATGTAAGTGATTGAATGTAGATACTAATACATAACTTATAAAAGATATTGTATATTGTATATGTTCGACGATTTTGCGCCAAAAACATGGAAAAAATAATTTTAATAAATTCTAAGTATTTTTACAGGAATTGAGTTATTGCCACAAACTCATTTTTCTAATCCCTATATCTTTACAACCCAATGTCTTAGACCGTAGGTATTTCAAACTATGAAGTCTGATAGATTAAAAAATCTAAGTTTGAAATTTCGAAGATTTGAAAAGATTGAAATTGGCTTCATTGTATTGATATAATCGCCTACCACTCTACCATATTACCATATTATTAATAGTGGGGGAAGTAGAGGGGGGTGCTGGTATTGGCCCCTGGTAATCTTGTGGATTCTTCAGAAACCAGTTGCAACAAATATTTTCAAATTCATGGTGAGTAACACTTTTTTTGTAATACAGTGAGACAAAAAGAATAGTAGAAAATCAAGAAGACATTTTATAAATATTTTATATATTTGATGTATTGAAATGTTGCAGTTTTGCTTGATGTTTGAAACTAAACTATGTGAAATGGGTCTGTAACGCTGCACGTTCACGTTCCTTTTTCCTTCGTGTTTCAATTGGATGATTTAACTCTATTCTTTTGGGGGGGTGGCATTTTACCCCCCCCCCCTCTATGCAGGTTTTTTTTTACATAAATCAAAAAGTATTTGTCTGAGGCTGTTGGAATTTTCTTTAAATTTTCCTAAATATTCATAGCCCCCCCCCCTATAGGTCTAAAATCGGGCTTTAATTATAACTGCCTGAGTCCTGAAGCACACTGCTTGAATGACTACTTTTTTTCCAGAAACAAACTAAATCTTTGTTTTGACCCACTTTCAGTTTTTAAGTTTGATAATTTTTAGCTTTTTGAAAAGCCTATGACTTAAGGAAACGGATTGCACAAGTTTTACAAAGAAATTTTTGCGAATTATTTGCAAAGAAATTTGCATATTTTTTTCTTTCTTAATTACACATCAGGTTATTTAAAATTAAATTAATTGAAATGGCAGGGTCAAGGGCTTTAAAAAAATGTATATTGGACATTTTTTTGCAAGCATTTTTAGTGTATAATTGGAATTTGCAAAAAAATCTATTTTTGCAAATTTGTAAATTTTTTGCAGATTCTTAAAGTAGAGCATAAGAGCTTTCAAATGATGTATCATTTGTCATATTTGAACATCAAAAAGGGGATTTAGAGGGGGGGGGGTCAAATTGACCCCCCCAGCATATCCTGGTTTTCAAGTACCCCAGCAGGAATAGGGTTAAAATCATAAGTTGACCGGCCTTAACAGCTGTCTTTATAATTTTCAGTTTTCTAGGTCTAGCGCTGTAGTTTCAAGATGCCATTTTTTGGTTCACTAAACAGAAAACCACTAGTTCGTATTTAAAAGGCTGCCAATAGAGGAATAAAACACAGAAAGGTCAAATGTAACTCCTGTTAATAAATCTTTACACTTTAGCTGCTACTAGTTAGATGACTGTCAAACTCTGTTAGAATTGAAGCCAAAAAATATTTCAAGAAAAAAAATTAGTTCAATTTTCTTACTACATCTGTCTTATAATCCCTCCAGCATGCCGAGTCCATTAGCGCCTGATTCAATCAGGGTTCAGCCATGTGTTCGGTGTCTATTCTGAACCAATAGAAATGGCGGTAACATCTATCTTTCTATCTAGCTCATTATCCAATAAGAGAGAAATCCTTATATCGGCGCTACATCAGTAAATGGTTTCTACTGAAACTATACATGCTTGGATATCAAATTAATTTAGTTTTCATTTCAGCTGTTTGCTTTCACCTTCATCTTCTTGTTCCATTACGTAGCAGACGGATTTAAGAATGGACCACCACCATTAGAATTTAGTAAGGTAATGGAAATGAAAATCGTCATTGAATTACACCGAATTTTTGTTCAATTAAACTATTAATCAACGCTATCCAAAAGGCCTTAAAAACGATGAGTTTTGGGTCATTGGGGTGTCCCAAAAAACATGGGAATTCAGTGACGAATTGGATATCGTCTTTGTTATGAATTAGCATTGTAATACCTAATTTCAAAAGCCATGATATTATAATTAAGTCTGCTAGAGTTTATTTTATGAAAAGGGTAAAAGACTGCAAATGTTGTGTCTATTATGCCTCCGCAAGATGAACAAAGAAGACGGACAAGTTTACTCTGTTTGTATACTGCAATTTTTTTGTTTTACTAAGTACACCCTAATGTATGCAGTCAAAACATAAACAAACAAATGTGAACATAGCAGACGAAACTCTTACAGATTACAGCTTTCTCAGTAGGTATCACTATACTAAATCAAAGAATTATTTGAAAAGACGATATCGAATTCGTCACTGAATTCCCATGTTTATTAGGACAACCTTAGTCTAAATTTTCAAGGCCTGCTCGTTAAGGAAAAATTAGACCTCTAACTTTAATGGTTAGGATGTAATGATAAGCTATATAAAAGTTGTTAAGAAAAAAACCAAAGGGGGGGTTGAAATCCCCCCCCCCCCCCTCCCCAACCGTGATAGGGTTAATATCTATTTATTTATATTTAGCTTGAAAAGTGTGACATATTTATGATGCATGTTGATAGTTCACCAAAACTTTCCATAGTCCAGGTAAGATTAATCAAACTTTTTAAATTTACCAAGAATTATTTTTAAAGTGTTTATATAAAAGTGATCCCAAGGAAGAATAATGGATGATCGAATTTTCAAAAATTTGTCTCTAACAAAATTCGAATTTTGAAAATTTTAAATTTTCACGTTTTTTTATAAAATCCGCGAATTCTTTGTTTTACAATGTATACAAAGAGAACATGTTCACAACTGAAATAGAAGATGGGCGCGAAGCATCCTAAAAGCCTTTTTCTATAAATGTAAGGTGCAGACGGTTTAGTTTTAAATACTTAAACAACGGTACCAATTAAACCTTTCAGTTTAACAATTAGAAAAAATTATGAATACACGCACCCCTGACCCTTTAGTAAAAGTTAATTCAACCTAAAGTCTGACAACGTCAACCTTGTTGCACTGGCTAGTCCTATTGAGTATCTGCTTTATTTACCCAATGTCCGGGCGATACAGAACAAACTGAGACCGGAAAGGTTGACCTGGCTCGGAAATTCAAATGTACTACGACTGCCCGTGAATATAGCGTTAGATTTCTTTCTTGTTTTTGCTGCCCTAATATGCAATTAATGTGTTAGGCTTGCAGTATAGATTCTGTTGCTTTTCACCATGAGGATAGAAAAGTTTGCCTGGGAGTTTTAAAGGTATAAAATTTGTTGATTTTTTGTAGAAAAATGTAATTTCATTTTTTTATTTATTTTTTAATTCTAAGAGGAAAGACAAACTCTAAATGGTTTTGGTTAAAAAGTTTGATAAGAAAATGAAAT
The DNA here is from genome assembly GCF_000591075.1 of Eurytemora carolleeae. Lineage (NCBI taxonomy): Eukaryota > Metazoa > Arthropoda > Copepoda > Calanoida > Temoridae > Eurytemora > Eurytemora carolleeae. The sequence goes on from NW_019396741.1 coordinate 837,613, forward strand.
AATTCAAGATGAGAGAGTAGGGTCGAAATTTGTCTGCAAAATTAGTTTTTATAATGATGTAATTTTAATAATGCATTTTGAACAATAAATATGGGTCTTTTTTATAATTGTAATTTTTGTAAAAGTTTGCAATTTTAACGACAATTTCTGAAAAGGGGTTTAATTTTAAACCACCTTTTTTAGGTAAATGCAATTTTGATTCTATCATTTTTAGAAAATTGATACAATTTTAATTCTTATTATGTTTTGTAGAGAGAATTTGCGATCCAGATAAAAATGTTTTTGGAAGAAAAATATAATATTGATATTAGTAAAAACTGTAGCTAGAGGTTGCAATTTTAATATAAAAGTTTCTGGAGGTTGCAGTTTTAATATTATCAATTTGCAGGATGCTCATGTAACTGTGTTAAAAGGAGAATTAAGGAATAGGGACAACCTGGAAATAGTTTACGTAGATCCAGACTTCTTATTTAGGAAAAATATAAATTCAACCAAATTTCGAAAATATGATAATTTTGTTGCTAAATTCATCGTATTCACTCAACGTACATACTTTTTACATGAGAACTATAAAACTGTGGAATAGGAATACGACTGTTAAACTCAAGATATTATTTCTCTAATGAAACTCCTCCTTTACTGGTTTATGATATTTATAAACTTGGTACTGTTAAACCCTAAATGAGCCATACATCGAAAGAATTTATCAAATGTCGTCTTGAAAATTTGTTCAATGGGTTTTTATACTACTTTACATAAATCATAGTATTTGCGAAAATAAATGAATAGCCATAAATATGCGGGAACATTTTTCAAGAGCTCCATATAAGCATTCAATTAAAAAACTAAAAATCTGCAACATTCAATTATCAAAAAGTGAAGAATACGTCATTTGATGAATTTTTTCGATGTATGGCTAATTTAGGGTTTAACTATAGTTATATAACATATATATATTTGAATTTTTATAAAGCAAATAATTTGTATCAGTAACATTAAATTTGTAGTGTGTACAATGCAATATTGCCTTGTTTCATGCACATTGGAGTATTGAAATTTGAAAATCATTTTTTTAACCATTTCAACACAATGTTGGACATATATGGTTGGTTCCACTTTAAATTGTCCTCAAGTTTTAAGATTTAAGCCCGCGCTCAATTTAAACCGGAATTCCCCCATTTTCAGACACGGCTCAAATTTTTTAAGTTCGGACTCCGGTCCACGGATTGTACATTATTAATTAACAAATTTTTATTTTACGACTAAACAGTGAGGATCCCTTAAACCATATCTGGGAACAGTGGAGGTTGTCATTCATTCATTCAATTTATGATCCCTGCATACTCAATCAATTTAACCGTTGATATCTTAATCTGCTGATTTTCAAATTCGTTTATTTTTAAGCTGAATTTTCAGCGACCCCCTCTACCCTACATAAAGTTCCCTAGAAGAGTCTTGTTTATTTGAATAATCCGAGCTGGGAACTTTAGAATGGATAACCTTTAATCCCACCTTCTTAATCCGAATATCCACTGTGGAAACTTTGAATCTTAATCCTTAATAAACTCTTTTTCTCTCTCTTTGGATATCCTTATATTATTTTCTCCAACGAGAGTGCAGGAATATAGTTTGTAAATTGTATTACCAATGACAGCCTTGAGAATAAATTCTATCCCTGAGAGAAATCCGCAATTTCTAACTAATCAAGAATTTGTTGTCGGCCATTTTGTAAATTAATCGGTCAAGAAAAATATTTGATAATATGTTTGAGATTCTTTTGTAACCAATTTTAACTAATGTATTAATAAACAAATGGGTGAGTGAGGGCCCTTTCAGTCAAGAAAACAAACAAATCAGGCGTTCTTAGAATCCAATTTGTTTGTCTAAATATTTAATCTCAAGACTGATATCCACCATTCTAAAGTTCCCAGCTCCGTATGTGTTTCACATGTGCAGTGTACACTGTACAGTGTAAATACTTAAACCAAGGATTAATAATTTGTTTAATAAAAAAATATATCTTAAATTGTTTTAAAGAATCCAATTTTGCGATGAAAAGTTTTCAAAATAATGAATGAATGTCATGCAGAGAGAACGTGGAAACTACAGCCTTTAAAAATCAACATTTGTCAAGGTGAATTTTTGTATTTGTTAACGTTATTTCTATTTCTGATCAAAATAGCATTAGATTCTAAAATATCTAAAGTTTTCTAATTCAAAACTGAATAGTTAGACTTCAAGTGTGGTTCACCTGTTAAAGTTACGGAAGTATTGCAGCAGAGACGATGTAGAAAAATATAATAATTAAGTTCTGTTAAGGTTAAAAAACTTATATTCACTCAGATACATGTTGAAAATGGCATCTTTGTTAATCTATAAATGAACATAACGTGATATCAAGTATACAGTACAGTTCCTGTTACGCACTGCAACCAAAAAATTGTCAAGTGTCAAGACGACATTTTATTCCATATAATTATGTATGAGAAAATTCTTCCAAAAAAGCCCCAAAATTTACTTTTTTTGAAAATATCTTTAAAGTTTACAAACATGATAAGAAAGTTTTATTAAGCTCATTAAAATTTTCTTTTTCCATAGTTTATCAAGTTGTTTGATACCTAGAGAATAATAAAAGATATTGTATAGTACAGTCCTATTATAATATCAATTTCAAGAATAACATATAATTTAGAATATGATTTTTTTAACAAATTAAAATTCAAAAAGTCATTTTATCTACAGTGACCTGAGGCCGAATTTAAAGAATTTGAGCCGCAGTTTATATTTAAGCCGCGGCTTAAATATTGGTTTCACTTAAATTTGTATTAAATTTTTCAAGATTTAAGCCGGCGGTCAATTAAAACCGGTTTTTGAGGGATTTGAGACTTGGCTTGAATTTATTAAATTCGGACAAAGGACGATGACTTTACAGCAATACTTAAGTGAATTTGATGTTTTCACAAAGAATATAGTTTTAGTAGACACTTATCAAATCACTAATTAAGTGAAATTTACACCGTAAACTGGTTGCATGCTTGCATTGGACTCATAAAACTTAAAACTTGAATCTAAAAGCCGTCTTCCTATTTCAACACTGTAGTATTGTATATTGATATGAAAAACACAATAACGTTAAGTTCACAATACCATTAATTAAACAAATGATCGTAGATTATCAAATATTTTTTAAATAACAAAATTACTTTGATAAATGAAGTTTTCTATTTTGCATTATTCATTTAGATTTAGTTTTTCTGGACTCTGCATTTCCAAAATTAGTTCTTCCAGTAATCATATCTGCAGTAAGAAAATAGTTTCTTGAACTTTTGTAACTTAGATTACTTGGAATGGCTTGGCTATGGAAGTATGGTGGGATGGTATTGGATACGGATTTATTAATCCTCAAACCCATTTACGGATTAAACTCGTCATATTTAGTCATAGAAAACACAGATCCAGGAAGGGTAAGTTTTAGAGAATTTACTAAAAAAAATTTTAAAATCTTTAAAATAAAGATTGAATTAAAGTTTACTAATCTTTAGGGGTACGCGCCAATTTTTCTAGTAATTCAATGCTTTTGACTGTAGCTTTAATTTTTTTCTGACTGATTTTTGATAAGGAAAATAAAGAATAAACTTATTTTAAATGTTTTAGGGAATTAGTTCTGGAGTTGTTAAGTTAAGTAGGCATCATCCTTTTCTGAACAGCTTATTGGGATTCTTTTACATCAACTATGATCCAACTAACAGGTTTATTTCATGCATACCTAATTAAAGAGTCTGTTTCTCCATTGCTTCTGATAAACATAAAAATGCGCAAGTCACTTCTGTAGAAAATCTGCAAATAAAAATGAACAGCTTAAAGAAACAAACACATTGAAATCCAAATAGGTTGTCAAGTACAATAGATGGCAACAGAAAAATCGACCAACTGCGCACAACGTCATATGTGTCAAATGAAAAAAGAAAGACGACATGTCCTCTAATTAGTTGGTATTATTTCCAAGATTCGGTGGAGGTAAATGTCGTCTTTGTAGGAATACGTAAAAAATATTTTAAAAATATTTCTAGGGTTATTAAAGGTTTACTGTTCAATTTCTAAAGCCAGTTAATTTTTTTAAAAATTTAGACTTCTAACTTTTTGAAACACTCATACTTTTCTACGAATTTTACAAAAATTCATTTGGATTACCTTGTTTTAAAAGTGACGAAGTTTTAGTGGGTTAAACAATGACTGAAGTATGCACATTATATCATCATACACAACAACGAATTACAATGTTAAAGGGTTATGTACAATATCAGTTTCAACCCTGTTATTTAGTCTATTGAACGTTAAATGAAAAAGTGTAAAAACAGAAATAAAGAACACATAAAATTGCACTAATTTCACTAAAAGATAAGCACTTTAGTCTAAAAATATCACTATTATTTATAGTTTTGTCAGACAGAAAATTTGAGTTGACACTTATGACGTTTAAACAGCTGTACTGAAAGTGTACGCATTCTGTGTTGCCATCTATTGTACTTGACAACCTATTTGTTGAAATCTAACTCATACTTGATCAGAAACAGATGTTAATGTTAATCATGCATTGCCATCTTTGCATGGAAGGTCACTTGAAACTACACTTTCTGTCCTTAAAATTCATTTTATCTTGCTCATGTCATACGAAAATAATTAGAACATAGGATTCTTTAAGATAGAATTTAATCGTATTTCCGTCAATTGTAAAAGAACTGTAAAAGAGCTATTGCGAAGAATAAAAACGGTATGAATCCGAATAATTTAATTTTCTAATACTTTGACATAAAATCAAATTTAACCTTCTTTATCTGTCTAGTTCACAAGATATGTTTCAAAGCACGTGAACCAAACCAAATACTCTCTCCGCATTGGAATATTTGTTTTTATAATTATATCTCTTATATACTCTAAACTTGTCAAAATAGCGTAAAAAGACTTAATGTATTTTAATATTCAAAATGTATACTGCATAACAAAAAGTATGAAGTATACAGTGGTGGGCGATAATATCAATACAATACAAACGACTTGCAATTTAAATTAAATTAAATTAAAATCAACCTGTTTTAACATAATCATAAAAGTCAAGAGAAGCTGTCGATTATAAAAGCTTTTCTTTGATTAATTGTGATTCGAAAAAAGCTTGTTTACAATTAATACTGTAATAAAAAAGTCGTCTTTATATAATCTTCATATAATCCCCTACCACCGTAGAAAATACAAAAAATGCATACTAAATTTAAGATTCTCTGACTTGTAATGTAAGCAAATCCTCCCATCTACAACCAAAACTATAGATTATTAGTTTTCGGAGTGAAAAATAAGGATATCCTAGTCATCCTTAATACATACGAAGCAAAGTCTACACTTAAACTAAATGAATATTTTCAAGAAATGAATGGAGCAATGAAGACTTTACTGAGACTCTGAGTGAATACTGCTCTGAGGAAATAGAGGCGGGAGGGGGACGAGAACCAGGTACAGGAAAACGACATTTCAAGCGTTGAATAGGAAGACGACATTTCAGCAATTTTAATGAGTGTTTGATGTTATAAGCAAAAATTTCTAATAGCAATATGACAATGAACTTATTAAATTATTTACGTAAATTGAACCGAACAGTCGTCTTCCGAAGTAACAAATTTGTGGTTTCACTGCTTATACTTTAAACCTTGGAGGGATTGTTTAACGATCTGAAAATAGAAAAAATACCTTTATTTTTACTTAAGGTCGTGAGGCGCGATTATACTTAAACCAATAATTACCCCTGAAAAAATAACGGGTTTTGCCGATCTTATCAGAATCGATTGGATTAAAAATTGGTTTAAATGTTGGTACTTTCAAACTAAGAATTATTTACCTAAAGATATATCCCTGTAAAAACTAGGAGAGAAGGCCAACTATATATACAGACGAATTGGGAAATCAAAATCTTACGATTGTATGGATTGCAAGAAACGTAAGTAATACGGAATCTTTTTCTGATTTATTTGTTATAGACAATTTATATTAATAATGTTGTTAATAAAAACCCTAAATAAGACGGTCAATGGGGGGGGGGGCTTAGCCGCCATGATCGTTTTGTAACCACATCGCTTCTTTCGCTAACAGCTTGAAACTTTTTTAAAAAACAAGCAATTCCTGACATATATGTCAAAGAAACGGGTATGGTTCAAATTCAAACACTACTGGTAGACGCAACAAAAATACAGAAAACAGTCCCAAACCTTGAAAACAATTGAGAACATTTAAACTTATTTTAAAAGTTTCCTGCACTCTGCCACAAGCACTTCCAAGCCAGTTTGAGAGTTGATTGTAGTAATTTCAGGAATTGATTTCAATTAGATATGATCAAGATATTCAGGATTTGAAGAAATGAGTAAAGCTAATGATTATGGTGTTGTGGAAAATAGCGCTTATCTTCTACTCTTGATCTCGAAATCAACACACACTGACAACTTTGATTTAATAAAGAAAATAATTGCAATCCCTAAATTTGAATTAGCCATGCAGGGAAATCACAACGAAATATTCAAAAGAAATTAATTAAGCATGTAGGACAATGCACTAGCTATATCTGCTAACCTGGGATGTACATTGTACAACAATAAAGTTTAGACCTATGGCTAGAGATGGGGGTGTTTTGTATATTGCATTTTGTTTATTTATTGTTTGTGAATTCGCTTTGTTATCGTTTTTTTTCGTTTTCTCAGTGAACGATTATTGAGAAAAATCGTTCGTCTAAAAAAATTGTTCGTTCAGTAAAACGGTTTTTTTAAAAGTTTGTTCCGAAAAATCGTCTGTTAATTATAGAATCGACGGTTCTTGTGAAAATATTTTGGAAAATTTTTTTGTTTGGTAAAAAGCGTTTGTTTTTTCAAGTTCGTTTTAACAATTTTAAATCATTTGTTATTTGCTTTTTAGTTCGTTAAAAAACGGTTGTTTTTTTCATTTCTCTGAATGATCCAAGTCGTGTCTCCATCGTTTTTTTCCCGAACGACACCATCATGCACAAAATATTGTTGGTTCACAAATCGGCGCCCATCTCTAGCTCTGGTTGTTTAAAGTTTAGATGAAAACTATTTGTTTTTAAAGGCCGAGAGGATGATCTAACAGTGTTAATTGGACAGCGATGTAAAGATAATCTTAGAATATTTCCAACAAAACAGTTTTTTCCTTTAAAGGTAAAAAAGTAACTCACCAAAAATACTTCAGTAAAAACTGACATGCTAATAGGGATGGGCAATAGCCAAATTTGTTTACGGAAACTTTTAAAGTTTTTAGACTTTTAAATCGTTTTAAGACAATATGAGAGGTTCCAACATTAAATGTAGTTAAAAATGCGTATTAAATGTAGTTAAAAATGCGAAATAAATGTAGTTAAAAATTTGTATTAAATGTAGTTAAAAATTTTTATTAAATGTAGTTAAAAATGCGTATAAAATGCAGTAAAAATGCGTGTTAAATTTAGTTAAAAATGAGTATTAAATGTAGTTAAAAATGCGTATTAAATGTAGTTAAAAATGCGAAATAAATGTAGTTGAAAATTAGTATTAAATGTAGTTAAAAATTTTTATTAAATGTAGTTAAAAATGCATATAAAATGCAGTAAAAATGCGTGTTAAATTCAGTTAAAAATCAGTATTAAATGTAGTTAAAAATGTGTTTAAATGTAGTTAAAATGCGTATTAAATGTAGTTAAAATGTGCAAAACGTTCCACAAAAATAAACATTTGCTATTTCTTTCACTTTGCCAAATTTTGACCCAAAAAGAAAATATATCCAAAAAAACAAAGGTTAACTTAATTTTTTTGCTTTAAGTTAAAAATATTGCAAAGTTTAATAAAAGCAAACTGATGGAAGCAAACTGATGGAGTGTAACTAAACTTATTTTTAAACAAACCAAAATAGTTAAAAACTTTAGTTAAAAGGCAAATGTAGCTTAAAATTTCAAATGATTAATAAGTAACCTAAGCCGTTGCATGTGTCGCATATGTTGGTTGGATAAAATATAAAAATCTTCCTATTCCAGAGTTGTATGGGTCTCACTGTATGTACAAATAAAAGTGTCCTGTTTAGGCAAAAGAGTGGGGGAAAATCTTTGCAGAGGACTTCACGGAAGAAAGGGTATTTTGGTCAATTTATACCATTTATTGTATACATTTTTAATGCAAAAAGTATTTTTGTATATTTATATTGGCATCGGCAATGACGATGTTAAGTACTTTTTCCCAAAGGCATTTACACAAGCGGCAACTTCCCAATGGTATGTTCCCCATGTGAAATTTCCCAAGTAGCAACTTCCCAAGTCTGTCGTAATAGCCGCAGCGCCCGCCCCACTGCATTCCACGGTGTTTCAGATAGCCTTTAATGTACAATTAGGAAATTTATGCTGGGGAAATTGTACATTTGGGCAGTCGCCTTTGGAAGTAGGCCTTTGTGAAAGTATCTAAGATCAATATTACGGCGGTAAATATTACGGATCTAAAATGGTTACAAGCAGTAAATCGGATCTCGAAACACAGAAAACTGCAGAATTCTAGAAAAAAATTACCATTTTCGTTGAGTTTTTTTTCTAATATTTCTCAAAATAATTCAGGTTTTCCTGGCATATGATGAGAAGGATAGTGGAGTCCATGCTATTAAGCTTTGGAACGTTTATAGCAGTCTTATTCAGGTGATTGAACATTACCTAAGATTTTCATAATCTTATATAATTACAACTCATCATAACATGAGAAAAGACACATGTTTTTTTCTAAATAACTTAAAAACAGCTGACATTAGAACGTTAAAACTTCTTAACTTTTCGATTCAACTTTACAACGCATCATAGAATGAGAAAATTTTAAGTGGTTTTTTCTGAATAACTTAAGGTAATTTCCTAGTATACGATTTTTGGATAACAAAAAAATAAATAATAATAAATTTGCTGAAAAATAAATGGTCATGTACAAAATTGAAAGGAGGGGGGGGCGGGGGGGGTCCAAAAATCGTATACTAGGACAGACCCTAACTTAAAAACAGCTGACATAAGACGTTAAAACTTCTTAATTTTTCGATACAACTTTATAGAGCATCATAACATGAGAAAATTTTAAGTGGTTTTTTTCTAAATAACTCAAAAACAGCTGACATTAGAACGTTAAAACTTCTTAATTTTTCGATTTAACTTTATAGTTTTGAACAAATTTTGCCAATAAAATACACTTTATTATGCATAGGGTAAGGTAGAGAACAGTCAAACGGCGGGTCGGTGTTTTAAAAAAAAAATCAGAAATGGTTAATAGCTTTTTTATTATTTAATCTACTGGGCTAAAATTTATATAATTGAAATTCCCTTTAAACATAGATGTAAAAACAAGTGTCACAATATTTGTCAAAAGTAAAAATTTCTATATTTTAGAATTTTCAAGAATTTAATAATGTCTTAGAAAGCATTTTAAATAATTATAAAGTCGTTTTCTTTCTTGCCTGCACACTACGTAAGCCACATTATTTCTAGTTTGAAAATGTAAGAATCAAATGATTTTAGCAAGTCTAAACTCAATATTCGAAGAAATTGGTTAAAAAAGACGACTTTTATTAATATCAAATTAAAGACGACATTTTCTTTTTTCTGTTTTCAGGTTGAAGATCTCAGAAACGGAACAGGTTTTGTAACTCTGTCTGAGGATCATTGCTCAAACATATTTCACAGAAATATTAAACAAACCATTGAAAACAGATGGACAAAAAAGGTTTACATTTTAACATTATCATAACTACAGTTTATCCCAGAACTTTGAAGACAACAAAATAATTTATAAAATTTTTAATGGTTTTTTACTATTATACCTTAATGCCACTAATTGATAATAAATAAATAGCCAAGAAAACTGCGGGAACAGTTTTAAAGAGCTCCGTGCTTATGATTATTCAATAAAAAACTAAATATCTGCAGCATTCCATTATAATAGTAGGTTAAGAAAATGACATTTCATAAATTCTTTTGATGGCTCCAATGTTCTGCAAATTATAGTATAAACCCTGACTTTGCAAGATAAGAGTGATAAATGGAAATAATTTTAATCCGGGTTAATTTTATCAACTTATATGTGAAAGAAAAAATCAATTCACAAAAAATCTTATGTTTGCTTTATATTTTTACTATTACCCTAGAATAATTACGACTCGGATTTACACAAGATTTTTTTGTGACCTAGGAGGTCAAACTTTTTTAATCTTAATCTTATAGTTTGCTAAATCAAAGTTCCATTAAAAAATGAATGGAGCGCTGTCCAGAGTTCTAATTTAGATAAATTCTGTCAAAAATCAGCAACACTAAAATCTTAGATTTTTTTTCTTAGAAAATATAGTCTTGAAACATTAAAAACTTTATTTCTAGATAACCTTTGGTGTGCCAGGTATGGAGATAGTAATGAAACTAAGAAATCTGGCTCCTCATAGTTCTCCTCCCAACCTTCCCTAGATTAAAAACTAATAAATATGGCTCCTCATAGTTCTCCCAACCTTCCCTAGATTAAAAACTGTACTGCAAGAATGCTTTTCAAGGTTAAAAGAGACATAATTTGAGTCTACCTTCAAAACCTCAAACAGAGTAATTTATATAAATCAGATATAGAGTCGTTTTCTGTAAATTACGTTCATAATCTGCTGCAAAAAGTCTATTTAAAAAAAGAGAAAAAACATTGATATTTCATTCATTTTAGTAATTTGAAATAACGTTAAGCGTATCGGCTTTATGACCACCTGCTTAATAGGCAAATTGAGGTTTTTAAGCATCTGACTAGTTGCTGCTAAGGAAAGGTTTAAAAGGTACTGTTTTGAATCGGGTATATAACCTTTAACAATTCTATTTAATGTATCCAAAAAGGAACATTCTGTGATATTTAAACATATATTTATCTGTACAATAAAATGTATTTATTATACAGGATATCCTGTTAAACATGTCACAGTTGAAAGGGGACATTGAGATTGTCTGTGATATTTAAACATTTATTTATCTTTACAATATAATGTATTTATTATACAGGGTGTCCTGTTTAACATATCACAGTTGAGAGGGAACATTGAGATTGTCTGTGATATTTAAACATTTATTTATCTGTACAATATAATGTATTTATTATGCAGGGTGTCCTGTTGAACATATCACAGTTGAGAGGGAACATTGAGATTGTCTGTGATATTTAAACATTTATTTATCTGTACAATATAATGTATTTATTATACAGGGTGTCCTGTTAAACATATCACAGTTGAGAGGGAACATTGAGATTGTCTGTGATAATACCAAAACAATATTTAATCTGATGTCTACTTAAAAGCGTATAAGTCATACAACATTTTGTGTAAAAAGCTAGTAAGGATCGATCTAAGACGACATGTAAAGTCACCTCAACTAAAATGTTTATCAAGACATTCTGTACTTACACTGTAGTATTTGGAGTTGAAACTCCTCTGCTCAAGATTAGTCTTTAGCTATATTTTTAATTCTATTGATTTATTTTTATCTTATTTGTCGTTCATCTTTGTATTTAATTTTCAAAAACGTTTGTTTTTCAATTTTTGAATTACTTTATTTGCTAATACTAAAGTACCCGTAAACTTAAGAGAGACAAAACAATTACAAACTTTGCCAGCAAATAATCAATAAATTAATCTCTTGGAATTGAAGGGAAATATAAAAAATTTTCGTAAAAATTCTAAAAAATAGTTTAAAAACAATACTTTTTCTACAGAAATTCAAAATGTAATTTTTTTTATCTTATAATAAGGGAAGAAACTAATTTGTAATAGTTTAAGTCACAGTTTAATCTTTTAAACCCTAAACTGACTGAGGGGGGGGGCGTTTAATGCACCCCCCCCCCTCCAGTTTTTTTTTGCCCTATCAATTTTATTTTTCACACTATTACCGCAATTATTTTTAACTTTAAATGAATAAATTTTAAAGGATATTTTGTAAGATATTTTTTTAATGCATAGGGTAGGGTACAGCTGGTGATAAAAAGTCTAGTCTAGTCCCTGTAAAAAAAAAAATTTAAATAGCAAATTATTAAAGTTATCAGTCTAATTTTTTTTTCTGTTAGATGGCAGTGAAAAATTGGGCTATGAACATGCATTTCATCTCTATACTTATAATCTAGAGCCTTTTCTAGGCAACGGGGTGGCATGGGACCCCCCCCCCCCACTCAAGCTATAAATAGATTCAGACCTCCCAGCCTTTATAGGGTTAAAAAATACATAAATCATGCATGTAGCTAAGCCTTTTAGTAACCTTTTTTTTCAATATTTTGAATTTCCCATTCCCAAATGATGTCAACAAAACCTTTTTTGAACAACTTTAAAAGAAATACAAGAAAATAAAACTTGAAAATTCCGGCAAACTATTCTCGCTTTTTCTGAAAAACAAGGGTTCAGACTTAAAAAATAATATAACAAAAAATACAGCTATCAAATAAAATTTTGTTGGTGCGTCGACAATTGACAATAGTAAACAAGAAAGACAAATTTAAAATAAATTTTCTGAAAACTCAAGGTAAAGAATACATGTAGAAGTAAGAAACGTAGATCTTATATCTAAAAATAAAAACATAATTTTTTTCACAGGGTACGAAAAAATAGATATAAATGCTTAAAATACTGGAGGAGCAACGGGGTCTAAAAGGTTCTAGAATATTCTAGAACCTTTTAGACCCCGTTGCACCTCCATAGTTTTGATTTCCCGATCAATTACGAGAAAAGAGAATTTAACTGCTTACATATAATAAATTAAAATATTTTTGTTCTGCTTATAAACTTTTAAACAAGAGGGTTTCCAGCGAACGAAAACTTTCGCAGAAAATGCGAAATTTTTTGCACGTTCAAACCAAATTTCTTCCAGAATTGAATCGTATTTTTACAAAAATTAATTGAGCAAAAAAATGCAAAAACGATGGGAAATTTTTTTGAAAATTTCGCATTTTATGCGAAACAGATTAAAGCGAAATTTCGCGAAAAAAGCGAATCTATGTATATCTGTGTAGATTTACTTCATTTTTGAGTGACTCATTGGAATCTAGATTTGACTGTGTAAATTTACTGTAGGTTGGCGTGACTGTTTATCTGTGTAAATTTACTTTAGGTTGGTGTGACTCCATGGAATCTAGGTTTATCTGTATACATTTGCTTTAGTTTGGCGTGACTCCATGGAATCTAGGTTTATCTGTATAAATTTACTTTAGTTTGGTGTGACTCCATGGAATCTAGGTTTATATGTATAAATTTACTTTAGGTTGGCGTGACTCCATGGAATCTAGGTTTATCTGTGTAAATTTACTTTATTTTGGCGTGACTCCATGGAATCTAGGTTTATCTGTGTAAATTTACTTTAGTTTGGCGTGACTCCATGGAATCTAGGTTTATATGTATAAATTTACTTTAGTTTGGCGCGACTCCATGGAATCTAGGTTAATCTGTATAAATTTACTTTAGTTTGACGTGACACAATGGAATCTAGGTTTATTTGTTTAAATTCACTTTAGTTTGACGTGACTCCATGGAATCTAGGTTTATCTGTGTAAATTTACTTTAGGTTGGCAATACTCCATGGAATCTAGGTTTATCTGTATGAATTTTCTTTAGGTTGGCGTGACTCCATGGAATCTAGGTTTATCTGTATAAATTTACTTTAGGTTGGCGTGACTCCATGGAATATAGGTTTATCTGTGTAAATTTACTTTAGTTTGGCGTGACTCCATGGAATCTAGGTTTATTGGTGTAAATTTACTTCAGTTTGGCGTGACTCCATGGAATCTAGGTTGATCTGTATAAATTTACTTTAGTTTGGCGTGACTCCATGGAATATAGGTTTATCAGTATAAATTTACTTTAGGTTGGCGTGACTCCATGGAATCTAGGTTTATCTGTGTAAATTTACTTTAGTTTGGCGTGACTCCATGAAATCTAGGTTTATCTGTATAAATTTACTTTAGGTTGGCGTGACTCCATGGAATCTAGGTTTATATGTATAAATTTACTTTAGGTTGGCGTGACTCCATGGAATATAGGTTTATCAGTATAAATTTACTTTAGGTTGGCGGGACTCCATGGAATCTAGGTTGATCTGTATAAATTTACTTCAGGTTGGCGTGACTTCATGGAATCTAGGTTTATCTGTATAAATTTACTTTAGGTTGGCTTGTCTCCATGGAATATAGGTTTATCTGTGTAAATTTACTTTAGTTTGGCGTGACTCCATGGAATCTAGGTTTATATGTATAAATTTACTTTAGGTTGGCGTGACTCCATGGAATCTAGGTTTATCAGTATGAACTTACTTTAGGTTGGCGTGAATCCATTGAATCTAGGCTTATCTGTGTAAATGAATCCACCTGCTGGGAATATGATGAAATTTCAAATACTAAAACTAGATGGTTCAGGGGGGTTCCTAAAACTAGATGTTGTAGGGGGGTTCCTTAAACTAGATGGTGCAGGGGGTTCCTAAAACTAGATGGTGCAGGTGGTTCCTAAAACTATATAGAGCAGGGGAGTTCCTAAAACTAGATTGTGCAGGGGGGTTCCTAAAACTAGATGGTGTAGGGCGGTTCTATATTCGGGAGATTTGAATAATTATCTATTTAAAATTTGTTGCTGCAGGGTTTCAAGCTAAATTTGTTGCACATTTGAAATTACTTATATCACTCTTGTATGCCGAGTCGGTTAGCGCCTGATCCAATCAGGGTTCAGTCATGTGCTTGTTGTCTATTCTGAACCAATGGAATAGTATGGCGGTAATATCTATCTTTCTATCTATCTCATTATCCAATCAGAGTTATGAATCCTTAAATCAGTAAATGGAAATATTTACTTCTTCTGAAACTATAGTGATATATTGAATTTTTGTTTCTTATTACTCAACCCAAATGACAGCGGTTTACCTGCATTTTTCCTTTGTTTCAACTAAATAATCTGCAAAAATTCTTTAATATCTATTATAGTTTATAGAAGAAGACATTCAAAACAATTAACCTACTGTCAACTAAGAGAAGGTCAAACTTCTGTGACATTACTAGTACGGATTTGTGACCTCGGAGCTTCTCCAAGTTTGATTTGTAAGCAAAGGAATCCAGTTCATTAGAAAGGTGCACTAGAAATTCACAGCATTCTTTTCTTTCCTTGATAGCTCCTCCATATGTGATTTTATGATTAAAAACATTTTAGATTTCAAGCGTTTGTGCAATTTACTTTAATTTGCCGTGATCTAGGCCTCCAGGTCTGACAGCTGCGATTATAATAAACTAAGTTTTATTTTAGAGTGGGAGCAAAGAAATAATTAAATATTAATATCATACCATTCTGTATATCTGCGACGTCATAAAATTGACTCTTAGTGTGAGAACTAGAACACTCTGTACTAGTAATGTAAACTTGAAAAGAACTCTGTATAAATAAGCCAAGATTGAGTTGAAAAATAATGCATGGTTGCACACACATACACATATATTTACAATATAATTATACAAACAATTGGACCAACTTTTGCCTAAAGGACGAGTATTTTTTTCATTTGACTCTTCTCTTCAGATGCTTGGTGCTGACTAAACTTTATCTCCAGCATAAATAGGCGGATTATATTGCTTTCTCTGCCGACAGATAATCCTGTTACTTCTTTCTCCAGCATCATGTTATTCCTCAATACTTGATAAGGAAGGGTTTGATACTCTCTAAAGTTTGTTGTCAGGCTGCCTCTTCTCTGGGTTCATTGCACCCCTTGGCCTGACTTGTCTTTACAAAGTTGTAAAATTACCGTTGAGTTCAATACTGACCCCAGAGTTGTTAGGCTTTATGTTTAGATTGTATTTGTTATGTACATCATTTCTCCGACTGGGAGTTATGAACTTATGAGATTATTTAAATTGGGTGTATAACCCTTGGTGGGTTTACAGTAAGACGAATTTTAGACTCTTGAGTTATGACTTTAAATATTACAGTGGTAGGCTTCAATCTAAAGGAGTCAAATTTTGATTCCAATTTTGATTTATATCAAACTTTCAAAGAGCATGGATACACAAAAACATGTATAATCTAAAAGAAGCTGTCAATTAAAACCGATTCTCTTGAAATACTTGTAAACTTGTAAAGCATGGTTAACTTTAATAAAACATTTGTATTCATTATATTGATATAATTGTTTATACCACCTTAGATGAGACAAATTGTGTAGTGTGCACAGACCATTTCATTTGTTTATGCTACTTGTAAAACTATGTCGTCTTCCTTTTCCAAAGGTCTCTAGATCTCCTGTGATTTTTTCTCAGTCACCCTGTAAAGATGTAGGTTTGAGGGGAATGTTGAACATTACAGGAGGTTGGAATGGTTTAAAGTAGGATATTAGGTTAGAATTGGTTTCAAATGAGCTCTTTCTTAACTTTTCAAACTCTTTATATCTTTTTATTCTATTCATTTAAATACATGACTTAGAGGCTTCAGATTTACATTCATGATAAAAGTACATTTTTGTATGCTGTGGTTTTTATGTCTGATATGAATTAACAAATCTCCTCAAAAAAATGTTATTTTAAATATTGAAAGCATTGCCATTTGATTAATTTTGAACTTCAAAATTGTACACTTAAGAAAATACACTTTCTTCTAATATTTTTTTAAATTTGTATTACATACAATGCACTTATAATGGTTTTGTTTCTGCCACGTGGTAATCATTCAAAGTATGGAGAGCAAACATATGCAATAAAAATTTTAAAAAATATTATTAAGTATCAACTGTTTATGAATGTGTTGAAAAAATAATTGACGACAATAGATTGTAGTATATAAATAATATGTTTGAAATTTAATAAATTAAATGGATTTTTTTTGCAATTCAAGTCGTATATATATATATAGCAACTTTCTGATTTTATATGGACCCTTTGTTCTTCAGTATAAGTCCTTTTTAACAATTTTCTCCTTATAGACGCAACAGATAGCATTAAAATTAGTAGCGATCAAAAGTGATTATTTTTGCCATGAGCCTATACCCCCCTTTCATTTTTAAATTATTGTTTTTTTTTGTTGAATTTGTAATTTTAGATTGGTTTTTAATAAAAGGTCCTTGACATTTTTAGAAATATGTCATTTACAGCAAGATTACAACATTTTAATAAAAATTATTTTTAAAGATGATTGTGTACTTTTTCATGTGTACTCACTTCATCGTGAATTTCAGATGAATGTGCTATAAATAGGGTTGTTAAGGTTTTGATTTTTTGAAAAAGGATAGTTTTTTTAAAAGTTTGGTTTTTAAAATGATCTTACAAGATACAACTCAATCTAGAACTCAAGGTTTATCAGTAATACCATAGTCACTATCAATCCAGAAACGACTCAGTCTGTATGCTCAGGTATCTGTCTTACAAGAAGCAACTCAATGTAGAACTCAAGGTTCATCAGTAATACCATAGTCAATATCAATCCAGATACGACTCAGTCATTAGTCTTAGGTAGCTGTCTTACAAGATACAATTCACTGTAATTCCCAATCTATATTTATCTTTCAAGAAAGTGATTCAGGACCCCTCTTGTTCGCTAAACGAGGAACAATTACTTGTACACCATAATCAACTAGTATTTTTCCAACTAAGGTATATTTTGAGTTCTATGGGACAGGTTACATTAATGAACGTAATTGCGAGTTTTACATAGTTATTTATAAACGTAGTTAGGCTTAATCGCAATGCAGATTTGACGTTGTTATTTAAATCATAGTAAGGTTACAATGTAAGGTGTATTCTAGTTTATAAATATGTGGTTTGCCTCAATATTTATTACATGTGTACTTTGCATAACTGCCGTATTTTATGTTAATTGAATTATTTTCATATATTGATTTTTAATCGGCTTTCCATTTAAACGAATTATTTGAATTATTTTTGTTAACAAAAAATGTTCTGAGGTTTTTGGGAGGTACATTATCAAACTCCACTATAATATAAATTAGTATGTCTAGGGATACGAGAAAGTAGATTTCAGTTATTGAGATAAATGTCAAGATGCGCGTTGTGACACTTCCATGTTGACCTGGTCTTGAAAATAGACGCAACTTTTCAGAGCAGCTATGTCTATTTCTTATCCTCTTTCCTCTAAGGGGCAGCATGAAGATGACAAATATTATCCCATGAATCTCTCTGTTATGGCTCTAGATCTGAGCTTGAGAGAGACAAATGATATAATTTCTTAATTGTTTCTAGTATTCTGGTTCTGAGTGTCATACAACTAAATTATCTTGGAACCTGCAGGGTTTCCATGTGCACAATAACGTTTTATTCAATCTCTGGAAAGTGTAATTAAATTTTGTTAAAAATTACCGTTAATAATAATAAAAAATATATTTTTAAGTTAATTATCACAAAACTTTGAGAAAATGCAGAACTAAGTTTTAGTGTGCAATGTCCTACCAATAGCAAAAGACAAAATGAATTTTAAATTTGTACTGAAAAGCTGTAGATCAAGCTTATCGCTATTTGCGCAATTAATTGCGCTTTGGAAAACGCTACCTGGGCACCCCCCACCCCCTTAAAAAGGCGAATTTTTTTTACATGTTTTCAATCAATTATTTGTCTTGAAGAGCTATTAAGAAGAACTAAATTTCCAATATTGAATTAAAAAATGTTTGTTTTTTTTCGTAGCAGGAATCGGAATATCTCCTTCTGTCTATTGAACACTTTATATCACATTTTATTTTCTAAAATTATTCTGGTGTAAATCCAATATCTAGTTATAAAATCATTTGTAGATAAAAAAGCTCTTAATTTGCAGTTTTATGTTTCAATAAATGTACACATGTGACATTAGATTGGTAATACAAAAAACCATTTCTGAAGAAATAATCACGCAACCTCTGAAATAAATACGAAATATAAAATATTTGGAGAAAACGAGATAATTCATATAGTTTTTCTAGGAGGTGGGGGGGGGGGGGGGCGAAATAAATTTACCCAAATTTGTCATAAGTTTCTGATAAATGACAATTTTTTTAAAATAAAATTTGTTCACCCCTGTAGAATTGTTAATGACTTTTTCTTGAGACTTAAAATGTACGAAATCTTACTGTGACATGCGACAAATATTTTTTGTTAGAAAATAGTTATTTTCTATATATTTTCAGTATTAGAAATTTTTGCCTTAAACATTATAAACTGAGCTTTTCCATATTTTTTTTTTCTTTAAATTTAAATGTTTAATCATTATTAAGCTAACAAGCTGATTATTATAGTTAAGTAACATAAAATAAAAATGATTTGAAAAATGTTAAATAAAAAATCTGTGCTGCATCAGACCATAAATTGCAAAAAAAAAGATTAAATGGATTTAAAAGTCAATATTTGAAAGTGGACAGCTGAATTTCAAATATTCTTTAAATAATATTTTAAAAATGTATTCCCTCATAAAGATTACACATATAAATATCAGACATCAAAACGTAATGAATAAAAATTAAACATTTTGCTTATTTAAATTAAAATACAAATTTTCCAAATTCTTCTTATCTTGACCGGATTGTTATCTACGAAAACAATTCCATGGCCATCAAAATGCTCAAATTCAGAACAGAATGAAAGCAATGGCTGTAAGGGTATTTATTGTGTTAAAAGATCTATGATTTTGGCATTCTCTGAAAAAAACGATCTGTTAAACAGATTTGATATTATCTATTATCTATTATCTATTATCTGTTAAACAGATTTTATATTATCTATTATCTATTATCTATTATCTGTTAAACAGATTTTATATTATCTATTTGTGAAACTGTCTTGTGTTATCATGCGGGACAATACGTTTAATTGGCCGGGATTTTTACTTTTTTCTTTTGTTTAAAGTTTAAATTCAAGATTTTTTAATCCCGAACGTAGGTAGTGAGTGATTAAAAATCTTGAAAGTAAACCGAAAACAAACAAAAAAATAAAAATAAACATAATTTACCAAACGATAACACAAGACAATCGGATAAATAAATTTATTCAATTTAAGTTTCATTAAGCAATGTGCGATTTTTTAAATTAAAATCCGCGAAATAAAAAGGGAAACCGGACAGAGATTAAATTCATGAGGACAACAAGTAATATTTAATCTGGAGATAACATAATGCTTGTTATCCTCTTGTTGTTAATCTCCAGATTAATTTACTGATCGGGATTAAGGATATCCCATTCTAAAGTTTTCAGCTCTGCTTAGCCGGTATAAAATGTTACTTATCTGCCTCGGATCAAATAAGAAACTTTTTTATTCAAAATCATGAGTAAAAATGGGAGGATAAAAATTCTCTCAGAATTGAATAACTATTGCTTTAAAGAAATAGATTTTGAAAGTTATAAGGAATATAAGCATAATTCAGAATTCTACAAGTTTTTAGAGCATGAGATAATTTAGATCATTTTATTCATCTTTACTATAAATATTGTATCCAATCTGAACATAGTTAAGTCTTTTCATATTTACATAATTAAACATAATATTACATAATAATACATAATCTATCTAATATTCTTTTCATTCAAACATCTTTCTCCATTTTTATACAAAAATCAGTATTCATTATATTAATTACATTAAGGAAATTTTCTAACAACATTTTTCTTAATCTTAGTAATATATGTTACCGCTTTGTGACCAACATTACCGACCTATGATTCCCCCAACAGAGGTAGGTTAAGTTACTTAACGTCCCTTGGGACATTTATGTAAAATATCCACCCGCTCTGAGAAGTTTTTGTGAAAAAATTCGGGCATTTTCATGTCAAAAGACCATAAAATTGTGTACTACTACTTTTTTTTAAATTTTAATTTAATTTCAATTAACCAAGGGTAACCTTGATAAATTTTGTCTAAAATACATCCCTCGCTGCACTCTTGATGTTTTTCAGGCAAAATTGGTCTTGGCAACCATTGGTAAAGTAAAATGTCGATAACTTCCATGTAAAGTAGTTGTAAATGATTAGTATTTGTATATAATCTGAGATAATTATTTTTTTTCGTATATTTATATAGCAATACATATTACTAATAATCTTGTCATTCAAAAATATTTCTATATTTTTAAACGAACATCATTATCAGGGTGCCTCTCCCTTAAAAACCCCTTTTTGGAAAAAATATTGATACCTTTTTGACTATGTAAACTATTCGATCATATACATCATCACTTCCATATAACTGCAAGTGTTAATAAATTATTTATGTAATTTTCTAAAGTGGACTCATCAGACACTTCCTCTTAATACTGTGGTATTGTAAGCTTCAATGGGTGAAAAATAGAGATGGAAACGTTTCTTAAAAATTATCTACATTTTCATAGAAACGATACATATTGTGTAAATATTAAAAATAATGATATCAAAGATAAATTTACTGCACTGAAGGCAGTATGGATTTAAGCTTTTTTCATGAAAATTTTTTAGTTAATGGCAAAAGTGAGATTTTAAAGTTTTTCATATGGGGCACGCGTAGGGGGGGGGGGGGGGGGGGGGCCCGGTCCCCATCGTACGCCCCTGTTTTAGATTTACCGTTGTAAATAGAATTTTAATTAGAATATTAAAAGGTCACTTAAAACTATGCTTAAAGGCCCTTTCAAGCTACGAATAGAAACTTTGAATTGTCTACGCATTGTGTGTGTTTATGATGTTTAAGATGTTTATGGTGTATTAACAGACAAATATTCTTATTTCTGTCGCATTCTCCTTCTAAAGACGGAGCACCCAGGGGAGGCCGCGGGGGGTCGGGTCTCGAGGCCGCAGGGAGGGGAGAGGGGAGGGGCCGGGAGAGAAGGAGGGAGGAGGGCAGACGGATAAAAACTTGTCTGGAATATCGAACATACACAAAACAACAACATTCACTTTCAATTAGTGCCTAGCAGGATATGCTTGCTCAGCTTGTTTCTAATTCTACAAAAATTAACGAAATCACTAAACTCGGTTAAAACATACAAAACTCACAAGTAAACTACAGTATGCATGTTCAAATACACATGTCATGGTATAGTGCGCCAGTATACGCTTGCAGGTGCAACCCCAGCATGTCATGGCATTGCAGATCTGGCGAACTACAGCATGCTTGGTCACTGTAGCATGTCATATTGTAGTAGGCATGGCAATTTAAAGCATGATTGGATAAATGTAGAATGCATCGGTATAGAATCATGGTAAACAAAAGCATGCCTTGTAGCATGCCTTGGTATAGCATCATGGCAAACCAAGGCATGATTGGCTAAATGTAGCATTCTATGGCATAGCAGCATAGCAGCATGGTAAAGTAATGTATGCCTTGCTAAATATAGAATGGTATAGCATCATGGCAAACTAAAGCATGCTTGGATAAATATAGCATACCATGGTATAGCAGCATGGTAAACTAAAGCATGCTTGGCTAAATATAGCATGCCATGGTACAGCAGCATGGTAAACTATAGCATGCTTGGCTAAATATAGCATGCCATGGTATAGCAGCATGGTAAACTAAAGCATTCTTGGCTAAATATAGCATGCCATGGTACATCAGCATGGTAAACTAAAGCATGCTTGGCTAAATATAGCATGGTATAGCATCATGGTAAACTAAAGCATGCTTGGCTAAATATAGCATGGTATATCAGCATGGTAAGCTAAAGCATGTTTGGATAAATATAGCATGGTATAGCAGCATGTTAAACTAAAGCATGCTTGGCTAAATATAGCATGCCATGTTATAGCAGCATGGTAAACTAAAGCACGCTTGATTAAATATAGCATGGTATAGCAGCATGTTAAACTAAAGCATGCTTGGCTAAATATAGCATGCCATGCTATAGCATCATGGTAAACTAAAGCACGCTTGATTAAATATAGCATGGTATAGCAGCACATGCTTGGTTAAATGTAGAATGCCTTTATTTAACGTGCATGCAGCATGCCCTGGTATAGTCACATAGTAAACTTAAGCATGCTTTGCTTGCCTGGCAATAGACAGCTTGCGGGTTCTCCGGCATGCCATGTTATGGTAGGTCTGGTATAATAAAACATGCTTAATGAATTGCAGCATGTCAAATTTTATACATGTAATAAATCCAGAGGCCCCATAGTAAATCTAGATAAATTACGTTGTTTATCGTCCATATAGCTAAATATGCCCATTAGTAAATACGCAAATCATGCATTGGGATTAACCCAATCTAGATACATAGATATAAATATCTCCATCATACCCATGTTGTGATTGCTTAACTATGTTATATATAACAGCACATAACTTGTAATTATGCTTCTAATTCTAATCAAATATACTTAGTTGAAATAGAGACTCTGTACTGTTTATTGCGAGAGAATCCTTCCCTGTTTTGATAAACAGGATGAGGATTGTGTCCATTGGTTTGGCATTGATAGTTACAAGCTTCTGATTGATTTTGATAGCTTACAAGATTGTGCCCATTGGTTTGGCATTGATAGTTACAAGCTTCTGATTGATTTTGATAGCTTACAAGATTGTGCCCATTGGTTTGGCATTGATAGTTACGAGCTTCCGATTGATATTGATAGCTTACAAGATTGTGCCCATTGGTTTGGCATTGACAGTTACAAGCTTCCTATTGATATTGATAGCTTACGAGATCCTGCTCATTGGTTCAACATTGATAGATTAAGAGCTTTTGTCCCTGTCGACATTGATAGCTGGTCATCGTTGAAACATTCAAGCTGAGATTGGTCCCATTGGTTTGGCATTGATAGATTAAGAGCTTGTGTTCGGTTTAACATTGATAGCTAAACATTTGTCCTTGCTGACATTGATAGCTGACAAACTGGACCTGGATAGATACGGTTTGAGATCTACTTATGGAGTAGGGCATTTACTAAATACAGACCTGAAAATCACAGTATGCTGTATCAACGCGAATTACAAACATGGCCACATTGCTTCAAAGACCCCTTTATTTGATATTATCAGAGAAAAGTCTAATCTTATATTTTTTAGAAGCTTTCTCAAAATACGTTATTGAATATAACTGTATTGATTGTTACCAATTTTATAATACTGAAAGGATGTGAGTCATAGCCACGAACACTTATTTTTTATCTCTATATGTCATAGACCTGATATGTTTTAAATTATGAATTATGTGGAATCAAAGAAGTTTGAAATATCAAAGGTTTAGACTATAAGGTTGCAAAGATATAGAGATTAGAAAATTTCAGTTTCTACGAACACTAGCGAGAAGTCCCTTTCTGGCATAAAAAGCCTTGGTCCCAGGCTTAGAGCTATACAGCTGGAAATTAGTAGTTTATGCAGTTTATGCGGGATGTAAAACCGGTTTTATGATGTAAACAAAGGACGTAAACATGACGTAAACACCTCGTATAACTTTAGTTTACATCTACAAAATGGGACCAAACTTTCATGCTAAAACAGAAGAGATACTCAAGGTTTGTGCCATTTTTTTACACTAGGAAACAATATAAAATTTTGCGAATTTTTAGGTTTTGTTTAGTTTTTGTCAAATTCTGTTGAGGCAACAAATTTTAGTTTTTCTGGTTGTAAATACCATGTGTCCAATAAATCATGACAGACGAGAGATGACCTAAAGGTTACGGTTGATCTTGGTATATTCCTAGAGAACGATTTTTGGGGACCCTCCCGGCCCCCTACTATCAATTGTGTACATACATCTTACAGAAAGTGTCTTAACTTAACCTAACCCGTGGCCGCAGCGCATGACTAATTTGGTCATGTACAAAATTGATAGGAAGGGGGTCCCGGGGGCGGGGGGTCCAAAAATCGTTCACTAGGACAGATCCTTGATCTTTAACATGATTCATGACATTCATTTGTAAAAATATCTAGAATTATTTAACTTCAAAATAAAAATAAAATAGTTCAGGCATTGGTCTGCATTTTTTTCTTAATATTACAAAGCCCGCGATTTAAAAAATTCGGGAAAATATGGGACGGGTCTAAGCGGTCGTTGGGCCTTATTTACGACTTGAGGTTTCGGAGTCAAAGATCTTGCTGTCAATCACGTGACAAAACCTGTCGTTAGAGTTGGGTCAAAGATCGGGTCTTAAAGTCGAGTTTTGAGAATTACAGCTCAAGCCGAAGTTTTTAAATCGCGGGCTCAGGTAAAGAATATTGTAAAGAAACCTCTCTGTACTATAACTTCATTCCTTGAAGATAGATAGATAGAAAGACAGGAAATAAGACGAGTTATCTCTATTGACTGCCAGAGGAAGGAAGCTTGAAGAATGGAAAACGGAAACTACATAAGATGAGGTGAGAATGAAGTTTAGGAGAAGTAATACCCACACAGACTGAGACTTCAGAGAATTTATTTAAAGGGAGTGACCGGAAATGTATGGTGGTTGAACTGGGGATGCAGTATTGTAGAATTTTTTTTTAGGATTCATTTGAGACATATTAAACGTTTCCACGAAGTATAATTACTGAGTTTGAGTGTAAAGTCGACGTTCAAAATTATGAATTTGGGTGGGTATTTTTCAGAATCTTTTTTTTTAATTATTAGTTATAACGACGACAAAATATATAGTACAAATTCTATAGTAAACGGATTAGATGTTTAGGCACATATTTATCAAAAGAAATTTGCCTTTAAATCAATGTAAGAGTCAATTATTTCGTTTTTATCGTTAAATTTAATTTCTTATTCTTTACAAATTTGTTCGGAGATTTCTACGAAGTCTTTTTAATGCGAACTTTTGCGCTATTTTTGCGCATGAAACGCAATGAGTTTTTTGCTATTTTTTTGCGCAATTTGCGCAAAACCGGAAATATTTTTTGCAAAAGTTGCGCATGAAACGAAATTTTAGGTTTGCTTAATTTTTTTGCGCAAGACCGCAATTTTTTTGCGCAATTTGCGCAAAACCTCTAGTTTTACGCAAAATGTAAATTTTTAGGCAAATTGTCAAAAATTGATATTCTAAGCTTAGAATTTAACAACTGAAGATTTATTCCATACATGAAAAATATTAACATACGAGTAGGATAACGATTATACTACACTCAATTGGTTACTTCCAGTTACAAAAAGTTTAAATTAAGGGACCAAAATTAATAAAATAGAAATTAGAGAGTGTGAAACTTGCCAATATTTTAATCCTATTAAAGATTTTCAAGTGATCCTTAAAAGCTTTGCCTAATCAAGTATGAATTATATTCTTAAATTTTTTTAATCAAATTTCTAAAATCTTTTTAATCTCATATAGAATAATGCAAGGAAAAATATTCCACTTTTAGGAAATATGCATGTCCAAAACTAAAATTGTCGAGAAAATTGTGAGATTTGAACCCTTCTTAACTGTCATTGGTCAATTATATAAAAGTGACCAACAGGAAGACATTCCAAAACAAGATTTTTCCAGAATTGAATTATAAGAAACACACACCGTCACCAAACGTTTGATTTTTACGAAATTGCGGAATTGCGCAAAACTTGAGTTTCGCAAAAGCGGAATAAGGCAATTTTGCGCGAAATGACTTTTGCGAATGATTGCGCAAATTGTTGTTTTTTCGCGCAAAACTAATGCGCAAAGACAGAAAAATTTTGCGTTTCGTTCCGCAAAAATTGCGCAAAATTTTTGCGAATGGAAACCGTACTTTCTATCTAGCTCATTATCCAATTGGAGATATCGGCGCTATGACAGTAAATGGAAATATTTACTTCTACTGAAACTATTGTGTATACAGTCCCCAATGTTCCTTTTAACTCTGATCCGTTGTTGAATGCTAAGTACGGATTCCAAACTACTTTTCTGTAATCTTAGATCTTAAAATAGGAATTCGATTTATTTTAGAATCATCACTCCCCCCCCTTGCCCCCTTTCCTCAATCAATCTACAAAAAAAAGATATTTTAAGCAAAGTTAAATTCTATTTAAATGATTTATCCAGAAAAAGAAATGAATTCATTCAAAATTTAAAAAATAACGGTCAAAGTTAAACAAAGGTCCCCCTGAAATTCTAGAAATAGATAAATATGTTTTATCCAGACTCACATAAAATCCTATGTAAAGCTGCATCATATAAAGATTGGGTCAACTTCAAAGTGTCACAACGCCTTGGCATTTAAATTAAGTCATTTGTAGTTTGATTTGTAACCCGAGAAATGAATATTTTTAAAAATATTGTTTTTAGCTTCATCTTAAGAAAAGTATTGACCTTTCATGTTTAAAAATCGACTTGCCATTTATTTTAACCTAACTTTTGTAACTAAGTCATTTGTAGTTTCAAAGAAAAAATATTTTTAAGAAGAGTTTTGGCATCTAATGTTTAAGAATTCTGATATCTCATCTTTTTTGTATAGTCATGTATATATAGTGTACCGATTCGAATTACTTATAATATATGTATCTTTACAACCCAGACTAGCTGTCTGGGTTTATAATGGTATCAGGATAAATAATAATAAAGGAATAATTAGCTGCGTTAACAACAGAATAAAACCATGTACATAATCGTTCCAGACTTTTTGTAAATACACTTACAGTGATAGTATTAAAACTGTGGAATAGGAAGACGACATTAAAGCAGTACGAAAGTAAAATTGATGTTGTTATTGAGCAAATCGTTTTTTAACTGAAACATACTAAATCACGTGTTTAGTGAAATGGGTCTGATTTGGTTGCACAGCTGCTGTGTCTCATGTTTATTTGACTATTTAAAGAGATGACCTGTGTCTTACAGTCTTGTTCATATTCCAGAGTTGTATGGTTATTACTTGTATAATTAACTTCGAATTATGAATTTATGAATTAAACCAAAAACCCAAAAAAAAATATTTTAATCTAAGTTTTGAGCAATGATCTAATGTAACAGGAATACGATTTTGTTTTAGTTAAAATTTATGCAAAATAGATTATTGATCGTAACTCTTATTTCGCAAAAACAAGTTTTTTTTCCATAATTTGTTGAAAAACTGTTTAAAACTACCAGCATCAACTAAAGAAAGACATAAATATGTTTTTTTAGAAAAGCTGAAATACGAACTGAAATTTTGGATTAATTT
The DNA here is from genome assembly GCF_000591075.1 of Eurytemora carolleeae. Taxonomy (NCBI): domain Eukaryota; kingdom Metazoa; phylum Arthropoda; class Copepoda; order Calanoida; family Temoridae; genus Eurytemora; species Eurytemora carolleeae. The sequence goes on from NW_019396741.1 coordinate 865,669, forward strand.
TTTACATTAAGTTTATATACGAGGAAGGGGGAGGGTAAGTAGAGATTTGACATGAGAAGTATTAAATATTTAAAAGATATATAAAAGAAATATCTTCCTAATCTCCCTGAATCCCTGAATTGGGCCTGAAACTTTAAACATTTAGCTTAGTACTTGAAATTTCGTAGATTGTCCCTTTATTCTAAATAAGTTTATAATAAAACTAATTTGGTCTCCCTACCAATATATTTAACATTATTTCTTTATTTATTTTTCTCCGCCAACAGTTTTTTATTAGACCTGAGCTGAAAACTTTAGAATGGTGGATATCGAGAATAATGCGTGATCCTCTCTTTTTCTTAATATCGAGACTAACCTAATCTTGTACTTGTATCCTGAAAAGTGTATAAAATTCAACCAATCAGAAATCAGAATATGAAGCCGATAATTTGAAATTTTGCGCGCCATTTAAGATTTTATACAGAAATGGAAGAAACTCTCCAATTTAGAAAACCCGTTTTTGATTTTTCTTTACTATATTCAAGAAAGAACGGTTTAAGAAAAAAAAAGTGTGTCCATTGGATTCTTAGATTAAGTAATCGGGATTAAGTTTAGTTCTAAAGTTTTAAGCTCTGAATGAATAAGATTCATTTATATCTTCTTATATAAACTCCAATTACCCAACCAACAACCTAATTCTGTTTTTACAATCTGAACTGTCTAGTGCTGGGAATTGATTTTGAAAACCATTCTTGATTGTTTTTGATCAAAACATTTTGTAAGATTAAATAAAATTAGCGTGACATTAAAAAATTTTTTTTTTTTACATTTTAACGTTTTCAAAGAATTTTTTTCACTTTTGCAAATACATTAGCCGCAGCGCTTGGTCAAATTCTTATCCTCTCTCTTTTCAAATTACAGTAAGGAACTGTGTAAGCCTACTTTCAAGTGGCCCTCAATGCAAAGATTCACAACAGCACCCTTGAAACTTTTATTAGATCTAAAATGTTGAAGACATTGTAGTTTTTCTAGATTTAAAAATGTTTGATTCTGATAATTCCTTTATATTTTCCAACAGTGAAAAATGTGTGAGCCACATTTTTTACTTGATCAGACGTACGCTGAGCGTTTAAGGGTACCGTTGGGAATCGGGCATTGCCATCATTGTACGGAACGTCATCTTGAAATTACGCTTGTAGTCCTTTTAAGTTAAATTTAAATAAACAATAAAGAACTTATCAAAAAGTATTAATATTCCCAGACCTAGTCACCTTCATCTATTCCGTTCTCTCTAAAGATAGTGGTCGTGTAGTTCACATACTTTGGGGAACGATATGTTGGCCGCTAGATGTCTAATGCTAAATTCTTATCTGATAGATAGATAATTTCTCCGTACACTTGACGACCAATATAGGAGACGTCAAGTTGTCGACCAATTTAGTTTATGGAAGGAGTTGTTCCCCACTTTCCCTTTAGACAGACAATTGATAAAAACTTGTTCAGACATTTTCTTATCAAACCTTTTTCCAACGTGAAACAGAAAATGAAAAACATCTATTTTGTTTGAAAGCGGAAATAGAAAAAAAAGAATAGTTTTTTGTTTTGAAACGGATAAAGAAAAAATTATCTTTAGAAATTTTACGAGACAAAAACTTTTCAAAATGATCATTTCGAAAATTTCAAAAAGATTTCTGAAAAAAAAAATTTCGTGCCCATCCCTGGTCTTAAACCTTTATCAATTTAGTCATTCAATGCTGTTCCCACTTTCCCTTCAGACAGACAATTGATAAAAACTTTTCCAGACATTTTCTTATCAAACCTTTTTCCAACATTACCTTTCACTTTTCCTCCCCGACCTCAGACCGGTCACAAAAAGTGTAATATCTTGATCAAAGCAAAAACGCCGCCGGAGGAAATTGTGTCTAAAATTATCAAGAAAGTATGTAGGCAAGTACAGCGCTGAGCTGAGTATTTTCAAAAATTTTATTTCACACAGATAATTTATTCTAAATTCAGATCGAACTAAAGAAACTTAAATGTTCTAATCATATCGTTTCAACTATTTGATATACCATAATTCATATGTTAAAATATCTAAGGTCTAGCTATGACTAAAGATTCAATTCAATTGTTTTCTAATTCCTACATTCTGTTCAAGATATTGAACACAATGATCGTAATTTGTATAATTCGGTAAATTTGATTTTACTTACAAAAGTTTAGGGTTTTTCTTCAAAAGTTGCATCATCTTTAAAAAAAACTAAATTTGCCCAATTTCAAAGAAAGTGAGTTATGTATATTCACAAAAATTTCTATTTTTGAATGCAGACCGCATTTTAAAAATTCCAGGGCTTCTAGAATCGGAATTGCAAAATTAGGTTTACATATAAATTTCAAAGACGATATGACATTTTTCCCCCCATATTTATAAATAGAAATAAATTTAAAGACATCGAATTTTTTGTTATCAATTCTGACTTACAATAATTTAATTATAATTTAACGTTTCTTGAGTTGACTTATAAAGTAAAAATAATTTAAAAATAAAAATAGGAAATTTATGTATTCAAGAAGTTTAAAAATCTTATATTAAGAATTAACAAAATTATTTTTGTCTCTCTCTATAGATAATCTGTCCACATTGACCCGTCTCAAGGCCTCTTTAACCCTATCCCCGCTGGGGTACTTGGAAACCAGGATACGCTGGGGGGGGGTCAATTTGACCCCCCCCTCTAAATCCCATGTTTTATGTCCAAATATGACAAATGATACATCATTAGAAAGCTCTTGTGCTCTACTTTTAGAATCTGCAAAAAAATTTGCAAATTTGCGAAAATTGAATTTTTTATCGCAAAATCCAGTTTTATAGTAAAAATGTTTGCAAAAAAAATTTGTCCAAAAAATGACAAATTATACATTTTTGAAAAGCCCTTGATCATGCCATTTCAAATATGCAAAATGTTTTGCAAAATTTTAAATAACCTGATTTTTAATCAAGAAAAACTAAAAATGTGCAAATTTTCTTTGACAGGTTGTTTGCAAAAAATTTGCAATTTTTTTTTCGCAAAACTTGGGCAATCCGTTTCCTTATGTCATAGGCTTTCCAAAAAGCTAAATTTTATCAAAATCTGACAAGTGAAAGTGGGTCAAAACAAAGATTTAGTTTGCTACAGGCAAAAGCAGTCATTCAGGCAGTGTGCCTGAGGACTCAGGCAGTTAGTATTAAAGCCCGGTTTTAGGCCTAAAGCCGGTTTTAGGCCTTTGGGTATGTAGGAAAAGTCAGAAAATTTCAACAGCCTCAGACCAATACTTTTTGAGTCATGTAAAAAAAACTACAGGGGGGGGGGTCAAATTGACCCCCCCCCCAGCGGGAATAGGGTTAAAGCACACCTGCCAAATGCAGTTTTATGCAGTGCATCAAATGGATACAGAGACAAAAAGTACTTGGCAACAGAATGTAACAAAATGTATTCAGATTATATAAATGCAGTTTTCGAATCAATGTTAGTGACCAAAGACGCAAAAAGTATACAGAGAAAGTACATTACATGGAAACCTATAAGCATAGACTACACGTACAGTACACTGAACAGGCAGACCATTGTACGGACAGTACACTACGCAATCAGAACACTGAACGGATACTGCACTACGAGGACAACACACTGTACAGATAGAACACTTCACGGACAGTACGCTACGCGGACAGAGGACTGCACGGACAGTACACTGCACGGACAGAACACTACACTGACAGAACACTACACGGACAGAACACTACACGGACAGAACACTACACGGACAGAACACTGTACGGACAGTACAAAACACAGACAGTACACTGCACGGATAGTGCACTACGAGGAATGTACACTGTTCAGACAAAAACTGCACGGACAGAACAATACACGGACAGTACACCACACGGACAATACACCACACAGGCAGAACACTGTACGTACAGTACAATTCACTGACAGTACAATATACGCACAGTACACTGTACTGGCATACCATTGTACGGACAGTACACTACACAATCAGAACACTGCACGGATACTGCAGTACACGAACAGTACACTGTACAGACTAAATATTGCACGGAAAGTACACTGCATGGACAGAACACTACACGGACAATACACTACATGGGCAGAACACTGTACGGACAGTACAATTGACTGACAGTACACTCCACGGACATTAAACTACACGAACAGACACAGTGCACTGCACTCACTGCACAATATACGTTGCACAGGTGTCCCAATAAACATCGGAATTTAGATATCGTCTTTTCAAATAATTCTTTGATTTAGTATAGTGATACCTACCAAGAAAGTTGTAATCTGTAAGAGTTTCGTCTGCTTTGTTCACATTTTGTTTGTTTAGGTTTTGGCTGCATACGGTTGTACTTGTACTTAGTAAAACAAGAAAGTTACAGTAAACAAACAGAGTAAACTTTTCCATCTACACTGTTGAACTGTTCATCTTGCGTAGACATTATAGACACATCTTTACACATCTTTTACCCTTTTCATAAAATAAACTCTAGCAGACATAATAATATTATGGCTTTTGAAATTAGGTAATACAATGCTAATTCATAACAAAGACGATATCGAATTCGTCACTGAATTACCATGTTTTTGGGACACCCTGTATGGAAATGAAAATTATATCTACTGCAATGTGTGCATATATATATTTATATCTGAAGAAGAAATAAACGATTTAAATATATAAATATCATTTAAGTGAGTCCGTAGTAAATGCCTTACTCCAATAAGTCAGTATCAGTCCAGATACAAGCTCCATATTCATCAGTATCTATCGTACAGATACAGCTCGCTCTATAACTCAATGTTCTACAATAAAACTTCAGTCTGTATCAATCAGGGTTCAGCCATGTGTTTGGTGTCTATTCTGAACCAATAGAAATTGCATGGCGGTAACATCTTTTTTTCTATCTAGCTCATTATCCAATCAGAGATGAATCCTTATATTGGCCCTATAAAAGTAAATGGAAATATTTACATTTTCTGAAACTATAGTGCTATATGCATTCTTCAATGTGAATCGTACAGATACAACTCGCTCTCTAACTCGCTTGTCAGATGAATAATATTTCAGTCTGTGTCAATCCAGATACAGCGCTATATGTATTCTTTGGTATCTATCTTTTAAGATACAACTTGCTCTAGAATTCAATGAAATACCTTAGTATGTATCAATCCAGAAACAATACTCTCTGTATTTCCTAGACTATATCTATTAATTCAGATACAACTTAACTCCGCCTCATTCATTAGATGAGGAAACATTAATACCGTAATACCGCAGAGTCTTATTCCAACTAATGTTCATTTTGAGCTTTATGGTACAGGTTGAACTAATAAACGTAATAAAGCTAAGGTGCGTTTAGGTTTATAAATATGGGGTTTACTATGATATTTTTACAGGGTCCATATAAACTAGGGTTTCTAACATAATAGATTATTCTCTTACGCGTAATTACGTGCAGTTACGCGTAATAATTTTCATTTCGTGTAATTTCACAGAATTACGCCTAATTGGGGAAATATCCATTTCACGAAATTACGGCATGATTTCGCGTAATTTCTACAACATAATTTTGCGAAATTTTGTAATAATTATGCGTAATAAGCGAAACTGCAATTACGTCTATGAAATTTTGAAGTTTTAACTTTTAATTTAAATAAAACAACTAACTTACAAGGAAAATAATGTCACGCAAGTGGAATCAGAATTTCAGCCAATACTATGTTGATGTAATTTTCACGTTCGACAACTAAAAAGTTTAACAAAGGGTCTACAATTTATTTTTATCAAATAATACATAATCTATAGAATTTCTAATTTTCAATGACTTGTTAATATTTCAACCTACTTTCTCAAGTTTACCTTCCTTGTTTGAAAAAATGTCGAAATAAAATCGTCAAAATATGTTTGATATGGTTGGGGGGGGGGGCTAGCTTCAAGGGGAGGGGGGTAGGAGGGTTTCTCAGTCGAAAGGAGGGAGGGAAGTTGAGGAAAAGGAAATTATATGGTGTGGGGGGGGGAGGGAGGCGCGAGAGGAAATGAGAAGAGAGAGGGGGTGGTTGGATGAGCAGGAATGAATAGAAGACGAGGGGGGTAGGTCAGCAGTAAAGAAAAGGAGAAGGGGGGGTTTGAGTACATACTGTCCCGCTATAATTATTTCTGAGAATTAATATGTACTTTATTTATTACGGAATTGTTTCGTATTAAGTAATTTCGTGTAATTACGCCTTAATTACGCGAAACTTGACTCTCTTTCATAAACGTAATAAACGCGTAATTACGTGTAATGCTCCTGCGTAAGTGAAAGAAAGTGTTACGCGTAATTACGATTAATTACGCGAAACGTAATTACGACTGGAAACCCTAATATAAACTACGAGCTTGTTTATTGGAATAAATCATGAGAAAAGGTAATTGGTAAAAATATTGAGTAAACATTGCAACAAATTATTAAGGTTAATCAAAAAAATTGTTAAAATCATTTTCTGTGTAAAACTAAATCTTTCCATGATGTCTGTGCAAGTAAGAATAGAAGGGTTCTATACTTTGTTCCTCATAAAAATTATAAAAATAGAAATAAAACACAGTTTTAAGAACAGTGAATTTATATATGAATAACAGGGACAATTTTAAATGCATAACAGAATTAGTTGAACTACTTAATTTAAATTAAACCACTTTTATTCAGCTTGACCCGGCGCTCAAGAAAACTGTTGATAAAAATAATTTAGCAGTTAAATTAGTCTTCATAAGATAATTTTGAATTTCAGTAATTTATTTTGTAAGTTATGAAAGTGATTTTTGTTCTAAATTGTGGATTAAACTTAAAAACGAGTAAGTTTTGTGTCGAAAATGCGACAATGATTTAAATTCAGGATATGTTCGAAAATGGAAATCCTGACAATGTCTTGAAAACGATCAAGGGTTTTATCGTAAAAAGAATTCCTATTATATTTTTTATTTCAGAAAATAGTTTTGAATTTGTTGTCCTCGTCATGCAAAATAAAATGTTGGTTATAGTTTTTATTTTCGACTTTTTAATCTAGATATGGGCCGGGATCAAAAAACCCCAGTCTTTTAATTTTTGTACATTTCTAACACCTTGACCGTATAGCCTAAAATTTTGATCTTGGGAACTCGGAACCTAACCACGGAAATGTTTTTAAGGAGTTAAGGTTAAGTGATAGTTCTTTACCTGTGTGCTCAGTTAGCTGTACTGTACACTAACAACTGTTTACTATTATTGATATACGATAGGTTAGGTCAGAATCAACAATATGCAATAATAAACAAATATGCAGTACACTCTCGGTATAGTTTATGGCCTATTCAATTAGTAAAAGATTAGAGTACATCATCACTCTATACAATATACCCTCGTTGTTTAGCGTACATCATCACTCTATACACTATAACCTCGTTGGTTAGCGGTTATCATCACTCTATACACTATAACCTCGTTGGTTAGCGTACATCATCACTCTATACACTATAACCTTGTTGTTTAGCGTACATCATCACTCTATACACTATAACCTCGTTGGTTAGCGTACATCATCACTCTATACACTATAACCTCGTTGGTTAGCTTACATCATCACTCTATACACTATGACCTTGTTGGTTAGCGTACATCATTACTCTATACACTATAACCTCGTCGGTTAGCGTACATCATTACTCTATACACTATAACCTCGTTGGTGAACATGTATAAACAATATTCCAGGCAAAGCTGGGTATTGATCCCAGTATTAGATGCATGACATGACGTCTAATAATGCTTAAAATATGGATATGAAGGAAGAAGCCCTTATAACATGAATGTTAAAAACCAATGTATAAACATGCTAATATTTGTCATCAAAAAATTGAATATTTTCATAGATTCTGACATACTTCCTGAAATTTGTTTGACCCATCTTAAAGCCTTATACATTAGAGTCGGAGCTTTAAAAAAAAGTTAGATTGAGCACATTCAAATCCCCTCCGTACTTTAACCCTATCACATTTTTTTTTGGAGGGAGGCTTATTTCCATCCCCCCCTAAAACGGCTTTCACTAGAAAGCTTAGACTTCTGCTGGCTTTGTTTCATATCAAAGTTAATTGTAAACCAATTTTGCAAATTTTTTATGCATACGGTATTCAATATAGGGTGGAGGAATGTCAAACGGCTGGATGTATTTCAATTTAAAATAAAAAAAAAGTCCATAAAATCTTCTTTCGTAAAAAGCTGTTGTAAATTGGATTTTTTACGCCTTATTATTTGTCAAAAGTAAAAATAAATATTTTCAACATTTTTCCGATGTACTTCTTGAACATCCCAACACCCTATCCAAGAAAGTTAGATGTGTAATTTTTTTAAATGCATGCACACTTTTCTATCTCAAATATCAGAGCAAAATCATAGGGGGGGGGGAGAGAAACACCCCCACCCCCACCGATGATTAGAATTAGCCCAATCCGTTAACTTAACTTAGTATGGGGTTAACTTAAAAGGCCAATTTTGTGTAGTAAGATTTTACTAATAAACCTTTTCAACGTTATCAATTTCTTATCAGAATCTAATTTTAATGAAACATTTTGTAAAATATAAGTTTTGATTTTTCCACATTTTCCTCTTTTTAGTCAAATAAATTTCACAGCCTTCAACTCATTTTATTTTTGATTTAAATATTATCAATATATAATTAAACTAGAAATTCAAGGCGCTTCGCGCCCTTCTTTCTAGGCTTTTAGGGCGCTTCGCGCCCATCCTCTATTTAAATTGTGAACATGTTCTTTTTGTTTACATTTCAAAACAAAGATGAAAAAAGTTTTGCGGATTTTTAAAAAAAAATTCGCGGATTTTCAAAAATTTAAATTTTTTACAAAATTAAAAACCTCTAAAACACAAATTTTTAAAATTTCAATCATTCATAAACCTTCCCTGGGGTCCCTAGATGTACCACAAAAAATTTGGGCCCGATCGGTTCAGCCGTTTTGACGTTTATTGGATACAAACAGACAGACAAACAGACAAACAGACAAGCCAAATTTATATATAGATTAATGTAATTAATTTAATATTCACTTAGATATCAGTTTGATTTTCAATAGTTTTTTTTCTTTTTCAATCAAATAGATTTGACAATTTTCAAAACACGGTTCATAATTTTGTTTTTGGTTTATAAACTTTTCATGGAGAAATAAATATTTGATTTAGCAACTGTTAAAAACAAACAAAAACAAAAATCATTCTTATTGATTAGGGTTCCGACAGCAAATAGATATTACTTGCGCGAAATTGCAAGTCCTGTAATTCCACGCAATTCCGCACAATTCCACGCAATTCGAGCACAATTTAGCTCAATTCAGCATAATTCTGCGTAAAGGAATTCCGATTGGAAACCCTATAATGATTGAATAAGGCTTGAGATTGAAAAGTGTTTATATCGTCAATGTTTTTGTTCTTAAAATAAGGTATAAAATATTACAACTGTTTGACCTACTTCTCTATTCTTCTCTAGCTTCTTGTATTTTCTTCTTGCAAAACTTTTATTCAAAACATTTCCACAAGTTGGCACTGTCACAATTCAAAACTCAGATACAAAATAATAATATAGGAGGGACAGGGGCAGCTATACGATATTTTCCAGGGGGGGGTGATCTTTAAATATTGCGCACGAAGCGCAGCAAAACTTTGTACCCCCTTTGGAATAATAAAGGGATTTTAGTTATATTATTATCAAACCCCTGACATGGCTGGGAGTGGGAAAGAAAAGGAAAGAAAACGTATTTCACTTTTTATAAATTAAATTTTGACAATTTTATATCCATTTTTCAAAATTATAATTCTCTAATGTCGGCAAAAAAAATGTTAAAGGGGTTTTTAGTGTGCATAGAAAGCCTGTTTAAATACATATATATAGGCTAGTACCAAGTATACAAAGTAAAGAAAAGTAATAAATCTTTATTATTTCGTGTATATATCAATACATTTTCTTTAATGCGGTAAAGACACAATAATTCGAATAAATTCAAAAACTTCTGTTCGTGCAGGTCAAAAAAATGCATCTTTAATTTTTAAAACTTAAAACTAGGAATAATATTTTAAAAAACCGTTCATATTTTTTCATTGTCACCATATCTAGCTTTAAAGATAATTTTAAATACAGTGATAACCAAAAAACTCTGGAATAGGAAGACGACTTTACGGCAATGTATTTGGTGTTGTCATAAGCAAATAATTTTATACACTTATTTGCAAATCAAGTGAAATGGGTCTGTTTACACTGGATAATTTCTGTTTCCCGTGCTCATTGGACTACTTAAAGTCATAATTTAAGTTTAAAAGTCGTCTTCCTATTCCAGAGTTTTCTGATTATCACTGTAGCACTGTAATTTTTCACTTAAAGCGATTTAACAAAGTTGTAACAAAGTTGTAAAAAAGTTTTTTTTCTGATAATTCGTCATGGGTTTCCTCAAGTTGATATGCTTAAGTCACAATTGTAGAGAAACAGCAATTGAAAATTATCGAGTTTCGAAATTTAAACAATTATATTTAATTCACTCATGATTAGAAAAGGGTACTGTTGTGAATCGGGCATTGTCATCTTAGCATTGAGTGTCTTTCAAAATTTACACTTACAGTGCTTTCAAAATCACGTAGAATTTTCCTCTTTGATATTTTAGAACCTGATTTATATAATGCATGTTTTATTGAATGACATAAATGTCAATTATTGAAGAAATTCCAACAACCTCTTTTCCACAATTTCCTAGATTTACCGGAAAATTTTAAACCGTTGAATAAGTCAATTTCAGTTCAATAAAACTTATTTAAAGGAGCTTTTAACGTGATTTCAAGGTGATAATGATATCCTTCTTTTTCTAGCTAAGAATTGATTTAAATATTATGGATTTTCTATTTACTTGTTTTGCAGATTTATGCTTAAGAAAAAATAGAAAGCACTTTAAGATATTTTAGATATTGAAACGACGTAATATATTGATACTCAGTTAATAGAAAAAAAGGGACATTGGGCATTGGGCTTGCAGCTTTTAAAGGGACCGTTCACTTATTTGAGTAATTTTAGGGTAAACTAAACAGCCTATTCGCTGATGATTGATATTAGTCTTACGTTTCACAGACAACTGTGGCCGGAGAAAAAGCCGATTTTTCGTTCAGAATTCGAGCGGAAAGGTATGGTACCTTTGTCATATTAACTATTTGATGTTTTTGTCAATATGTTGTGGATCAAAATAAATTTCGAATACAAAATTTATTATATAATAACGTTCAAATAATGACATCAAAATATAATAAATTATTATTTTATTGGACTGCTGTTGCTGAGAAACGTCTAATATACTATTTCTGACAAAGGTACCATACCTTTGCGCTTGAATTATGGGCGAAAAATCGGCTTTCTTTGAAAAGTAAGACTTATACCAATCAACAGCGAATAGGCTGTCTAGTGTACCCTGAAATTACCCAAATAAGTGAACGGTCCCTTTAATTGTGGTTCAGTTGAAATTTTGTGTTCAGTCCCTTTATGTTGGCTGTAAACTGTTCTTCTCTGAGAATTTCTGATATTTCCGAGAACCTGTCTAATGATCTTCATCATTATCTTCTTTAGAAAACTAAACTTGGCACGGTACTTTTCATCGAAATAAATACATTAGACACTTTTTGATGATGGTCTAAGAGCGTGGGAAAAGTGAAAGGAACCGTGGGAAAAAGTTTTGTAAGAAATTGAGAGGATAAAAAAATAATAAAAAAACCTATTTCCAAAGCATTATTAAATTAATACTAGCTTTTGCGCAGCATCAAAAGTGACAAAAATGGAGTAAAAGAATTGTTAGGCATGTACTAAGTTATTAACTATATAATTAGATACCCTTAATACCAATTGCTGGATCTGAATATCCACTATGGACACTTTTGATTTCTGTTTAATCCGCTATTGTCCTCTCTATTGGAATATTCCTACTTGAATCCAACCAATAAGAGTTCTCTTATTGAAAGGTGGTGAACATTCTGAACTTCCTTGCTTCTGGCTGTACGGGATTCTGCATACTGTTTTTGGTTACAATAAAAAACTAAAGATTAACCTAATCTTAAAATTAAGCATTCATCATGATATTCACAATTCTACAGTTTTCATCTTCTTTGCTCTATATAATCAATTTTGCCTGAGTGGTCTGTTATAAATTGTTTGTTTTTGTTGATAAAACCGCGGTTGTTTGTTCACAGAGAGCATACATAATAAACATGGTAGTGTCTACTGTTATAGCTAATAAACTGTTTACACATTCAAGGAGAACCAGAAAACTTAGGAATAGGAAGACGACATTAAAGCAACACATAAATTTAATGTTGTTAAATTGATTATTTTGTAAAATGGGACTGTTAAACAGCACAATTTGTTTCCCATGTGCCTTTGTGTTTGTTTAAAAATTGATAATTTAAATTGTGGGTTTTCTAAAAAAGAATTTGGGATATATGCAGCAGAGCCAAAAATTGAATGTATAGAATTTAACACTTTAAAAAAAACTTCGATATCCTTCTTATTGTTGTTCAGATATATAAGGTATATATTGCAGTCTTGTACTCCTTAAAGGGATGAGGGGGGGGAGGCAATATTTGTTAAGAAGGCTTAGCTCATACTGTGAACCCAAAGAAGGGTTCTAAAAAAGTAAGGGTTCTAAAATGTATATATAGTTTTGTAGCGACGTAAAATTATGAGAGACTAAAGACTAAAAGACTAAAGATATATTGAATTCTAAAATACAAAATGGTTAAAGTAAATGACAGAATATATATTTGGTTTGGCTTCTGCACCGGAAACGAAAGACGACAATTCTAGGTCCTTAAAAGAAGTACCCCCGAATTCTTGAGTACCTGTAGAAAAACAAGATTTTAATCCCTGCAACTCTTCTAGGGTTTCTACGGGCTGAGGAGGAAGCAGGCACTGGAGGAGAAAATCGAACCTTCTTCCTTGAACCTGCAGCTGATGAAAGACTGGAGTTGGAGGTACTAGAGCTTGAGGTTTCAGAGTCGGAGGAACCGGAGCCAGAGGTTTCCGAGATAAAGGAGGTCTACCTCGGCAAGGGGGCTCCTGAGCTGTCACAGGAAACTCAGAGAGAACTGGTTTCAGCCTGTCAATGGAACCTGAGTCTGATTTGGAACCCATCTGGAGAGAAAAATACTTGGGAGAGCGAGAGACCACTAAATAAGACCTCTGTAGAGGGGAGAAAGGGAAGGCTTTAATGAATCCTCTCTCGCAAACACATGGGGAGCACGGAACAAACTTGGTGGAACTTTTTCTTGAACTGGATTTGACAGAGTTGAACTGTGATTTGGTGGAGAAACCAGATTATTCTTGTGGTATTTTTACAACTAAAATTAGCAAAGTAGCAAAGTAGCAACTTAAACTAGCAACTTTGATAAGATCACACCTCAAGTTATCTAACCTTTATGTGATCAATTATCTTTGCTAATAGATAACATCATACATTGGGTTATCTCCATCAAACAGATCAAACCTTTATACAATTACTTATCTTTGTAACCTGATAACATTATACATCAGGTTATAACCATCACACAGATCAAACCTTTATACAATTACTTATCTTTGCAACCTGACAACATTATACATTGGGTTATCACCATCACACGGATCAAACCTTTATACAATTACTTGTCCATGCAGCATTTAACACCCAAATTAATAAATATATTCTTATTTGATTAATTACATTTATTTAACATATATTCATAAATGTATACATAATCACAATATAGAGATAATTAGATGACTTAATGATCAGCCATGATCCCTTTACATATTAGGTTTCTTAGCTTGATCTTTGAGCACTCTCTCAGTTAATTTACCAAGTCTTACCTGCATGACTGATATATTATTCAGCCTGTCAATCAGCTCTTTATCTCTTTCATTCCAGGTTTGCTGGCTGACCCGCACCTGCATGATCCAGAGCAGATCTACCACCTGGTTGGACAACCTAGTACTGATCTCATCTCTACTTGAGTTCGGGTACAAGTTGTACTCTAAGTCCCAAGCCCTCCCTATGTCCCATACATCAATACAAGGGACTACAGGGGGCTGTTGGGAGCCTGCGCCCCCAGGAGTGGGGCGCCAGAGGTCTGTAACCTCCTTATGAAGATCCTCCAAGTTATTTAGGACGTTTTGCAGTATCTCCAATATATCCTCCATTACATCACCATCATCTTCGTCCTCTGCTACGTCCTCAGCTACATCTCTGTCCTCTGAAGATGGGGCAGTGACAATGGGAGCATTCCCACTGACTAGAGGAGCAAGGTCTACAGGATCAACTCCGTCTTCATCCAATTCAACTTCCGCAACATAAGCTGGGTTGCGTACTATAACGGGTACTTGGTTCATCTTCTTCTGGGCAGCTCATTCAAGTGGGTTCTCACTGTATATAGTTATCTGAATAAACTTTATCAATAGTACAAAGGCACGGAACAATAGGAATAGACTGACATTTATTGTTATGTGTCTATGCTTCTAAGGTTCGTGCTGTACTACTTGCTCTGGCATCTGCTTGTATTTAAGGGACTGTTCACTCTTATCAGGAACAGTCTAGGATACAACATTCTTGATGATTTGTTGGATTTAGCGAAGATACTATGGAGCAAAGAGTTCAGGACTAACTAGGAACTTGCCAGGTAGAACCAACAGAGAACCAAAACAGCTTCAGAGGAGGAAATTGATGAATAATCTCTGGGAAAGGTCCGAAGACCAAGTTGAATTAGGGGAAGGTGATGAAACCAATCAGAACCAGCAAGTGGAGTACGGAGGGAAACCTAAAGCTGACTGTGTAACCTGTTAGATGGACAGAAGTAGTAGGAGAGTGAACTATTCCCAGAAACTTGCATAAGGTCAACAAAATAGAACCAGTAAACTTGGTCGTAGGTTATTTCTAAAGGGAAACCAAAAAAAGGGATCCATGATTGTAGGAGAAGTCTTGCAAAATCTTCTACCATAGTGAACTGGAGAGGAATTGCCTCTGGCAAATTTGTGGAATGATAAATGATTGTAAAATCCACTAGACTGAGGTCCAACAAGATCCACATGAATGTGGGAGAACCTTCGTCCTGGAACCGGGATATGGTGAACTGGAGTCTTGATTTGAGTCTGAACCTTACTTCATTGACAACTGATGCAGGACTGGGCCCAAAGGTTGACATCTCTGGACAAGAACTCCCATGCAAAACTCCTTGAAATAATTCTCCAGGAAGCTTGTTTGACAGGATGAGAAACTTTGTGGATGGACTCATAGGCTCTGAAACCAAAAGACAGAGAACACCTGTTGAAACATCACAGAGAAGTTGGGAACCAGAAATGGGAATAGAGACAACCTTCAGGGCAGAGGGTTGGGGGAGGTTTTGAACTTTAGGACAGGACTGCTGGAGCAGTGACATCTCAGAATATGATATTCCTGGAACTGATAGTAGAGTAGGTCGATATATTGTGGATATTACATCTGTTAGTGGTTGACCAGGGTCAGGACAAGACAGAGCATATATTTGCCTCTACATTTTCTGTCCCTCAGAAATGACGGACATCACAGTTTAACTCAGACAGGAACAAAAGGCGGCGCTGCTTTGTGGCCGACAAGGGTGGAGCACTCCTAAAAAAGGCAGCAGTTAGGGACTTGTGATCAGTGAACAAAACAAACCCTTTATCTTCTAAGAGGAACCAGAAAGGGCAGAGGACAGAATAAGCAACAAATAGCTCCCAGTCTAAGGCAGAATATCTTGACTCTGCTGAAGACAGCTTCTTGGAGTAGAAAGCTAAAAGGCCCAAAAACCTGCAACATTCTTTTGTAGGACAGCTTGGAATTGTGAACCTGAAGCATCCACAGAGAGAGAAATCTTGCCAGACAGATCAAGATGAACTAGGGTTGGTTGGTGGGGAAGGCGGATATGATGTCAGAATGTTTTTTTCCAGGGGAACCCAACCCTTCAAGGAAACCCTCATGACATTGTAATCTACTTCCTGAGCTGCAAATACATACTAATCATGGTTAATACTGAGACCGTGGAGCCAGAGGCAGTCAAAAACCTGCTGGACGTGGCATAGATGGTATTCTGCATCAGGGCTGGCAATAAGGATATCATCATTGTAGACAAAACAGTGAGGAATATCTCCAAGAATCTTGTCCATCATTCTCTGAAACATGCACCTGGTGTTCCTCAAACCAAAAGGCATCCATTTGAACAGACCAAAAGGAGTAATAACCATGTAGACAGGAAGTAAAATCAGCAATGTTGGGAAGAGGATACCTGTCTGGAACGTTCTGAGTATTCAAATGGGGGTAATCACAGCAGGGCTTGCAGGAACCATCAGGTTTTTGCACAATATGAAGAGGACTGACCGAAGTGGAATTAGAAGGTCCAATAAAATAACTCCAGCAGCTTCCATAGCAGCAAACTCTTTTCTTGCTGACTCGAGCTTCTCGGCATCTAATCAAGGAAAACTATAAAAAATAACTAGTGGTCCAGGAACTGTTGGAACAGAGTGGAGGTTTGGATGCTCGGGAAGCGCTGAAACCTTTAGAAGAGATAACATCAGGATGCTCAGCTAACAAATCTCTGAACTCTTCATGTGGATAACAAAGCAGAATAGAGATTTGAACTAGAACCAGTGGGAACATGGAGAAAAGGCTGGAACCGGCTCTGTGGATGAAGCATCTAAAAAGGCAGGAACATGCAATGTCAACTAGTAGATGATGATAGCGGAGAAAATTTGATCTCATGATGAGTTCCGCCATGGTAAAGCATAAACATCTTCAACCAGGTGATCAGACAGAGCTTGATGAGGAACACTGCTCCCACAGATCGTCCATAATTTGTCAGCACACAGGGTCATTCCTCTAGGATCACTAACAGACTCAGAGAGCAGGTGTGCATAGATATCAGCTGGAAGACGATCCATGATCATTCCTCTAAAGAAAAAGCCTGGTTTTTCATCCTCAATATATCACTGGATTGATTGATATTGACCGATTTTTAATGTATGCCAACATCCCGTTCCATACCCTTCTAGTAATTATCAATAGAATGGAGGAAAATATGAATATTTTTGAGCTCCCTGTCCTATTGGAAACAATTATCAAAAATGCCAACACTCAAATGATGAACAAGTATGAACATTTTATCACAGATAAACACCTTGGAATTGTATGTCACTATCAAATAAAGCAAATCTACAAAGCCAGTGTAAGGTTCAATTAGCTCCATTTCTGAAAACACCACCTCTGAATATAAATTAGTTGCCTCAAATTAAAGAAAACGTTCGAAAATGAATAAATAATTTTTAATCAGAAGAATATATATATATATATGTATATGGTGGATGTCATGTCAATCAATCTTTATTTTCTTCAATAACCAAAATAGAATACATAAAACTATGCAGTAGAACTGGCCTTTGTGTTTGTGACTCGACATAAAGCCCCTCTTTTTTACTGTGCAAAAATTTACTTAAGTATGGTCCAATAGGCACTTTGTTTTAGTGATCCACTTTTAAAGATTTTATTTTTATTCTTTCTTTTCTCAATTTTTTGTTTTTAATTTTTTAATTTTTCTTTTTTTTTCCTCTTAATGTTGGGCTTTTGAATTCTGTTCTTCTCAGTAAGGATTTGTGAGGTTGTTTGTTTCTGGATTTTTAGTCCATTTCCGTTTTTTTGTCCATTTCCAGATTTGTTGTCCATTTCTGGATTTATTTTCCATTTTCGGATTCATTGTCCATTTCCAGATTTATTGACCATTTCCGAATTTATTGTCCATTTCCAGATTTATTGTCCGCTTCCTGATTTATTGTCCGTTTCCGGATGTATTGTTCGTTTCCAAATTGATTGTCCATTATCTAATTTATTGTCCATTTCTGAATTTATCGTCCATTTCCGGATTTACTGGATTTTACTTTTCATTTCTCAGGTTTCCTTCTCAATTTTGGTTTAATTTTAGTTCTGGCCTTCAGTTTTAGTTTTACGCAAAGTATGAGAAAGCAAATATTAACGGTTTCATATTAGAAATTCAAAACATTCAGTTCTCCCCCTTAGCTCCAGTATAGAAGAAGTTATGATTAAAAACATATGGGATTTAAATCATAATTTAGCGCAATAAACTAAAGTTCTTTTGATCCAAACTGGCCAGTCAAGTGTACCCAGTGCGTTTCATGCTTAAAATGTAGCTAGGCTGGTTAGTGGAGCTCTGTTAAAGAGAATAACCGGTTAGACATGTTGATTCACCCTCAGTTCAACATAAATGTTTAGCTGGTAATTCCCTATGGTCCCTTTAAAATTATTTGCCCAACAAATGTTTTGTGGAACTTTGTTGAATTTCACATATTTTTGATGGAAAATGAAAAAATGTCGGCAAGTAAATGCCCTCAAAGTTAATCAATGTTTTTTTTTTACTTCTGGAACATATTTGATTCTTTGAAAAAATCATTTTTCCATTTTTGTTTTCAGGCATTTATACATTTTGTAAAAATGCAACCAACCTTACCCGGATCAAAAAGGAACAAAATTGAACTAAAGTGTAGAGTGAAGACTAAGCAAAAAAGAAATTCAAAATGAAATTCCAATTCCTGATTTTAGATTTCTAGAGATTGGAACAGAATCCTTACTCTGCATTCCAGAGATAATCAAGGATCTAGAATTCTCTTCTAACAAACATTAACAATAAAAGATGCATATTCAAGGTGAAAGTGCCGGATTCACAACGGTACTCAGACCAGCTTTGTCTAAAATAGATATTAATGTTTGTAATGTTAAAAACTGATAAATTGTAGTTTTCTGCAAAAGTGAAAAATCGAAACTATTAACCCTAAACAGGCGTTTTGCGGCCCCCCCGTAGTTTTTTTTTTGCGGCCCCCCCCCCTTTAGTTTTTTTGTCCTAGCACTCTCATTTTTGACACTATCACCGTGAAATTTTGGGACTTTTAATGAATAGCAATTTAAAAGATTTTTTGTAAAATTTTTATTTTTTATTGATAGTGTAGGGTACAGGGCGGAAAAAAGTCCGGTCTCTGAAAAATAATCTAAAATGGCCCATTACTTTTTTTGTGCCTAAAGCTACAGATCTAAAAACTATACTTTTGAAAGCCCTTGAAAAATTCATGTAGAAACATGTCTCACGCTTTGAGATTTGTTTAAAACAAACAAAAAATTTTTTTTTCGATTTTTAACCATTTTTTGGGCATTTTTTTCAACCCTCCCTAGCGCCCAAACTATTGAAGTTATTGGTCTAACTTTTTTCTATGAGCTGGCCTTGAAAAATTGGGCTATGAACATGCATTTCAACCCTATACCTATTTTCTAAGACTTTTTTCTCCCTTCAGGCTATACATAGATTCAGACCCCACAGCCTTTATAGGGCTAAATCTAGAAAAATTACATATTATTAATTAGATAAAGCTCTCAAGGGGACCGTTATACAATCGGACACTGTACACAAATAAATTCTTAATCATGTTCTTTCTTGTTCAAGAATGAAGATTGGATTTTTTAACAATATTTCTAAATTTGGTTCCGCAACAAAGGTGAATTCAGGAGCTCAGAATTTCAGATAGAAAAACAACTTTATCTTCCTCAATTATGATCAAATTTCTTTTGTGAATCGACATTGCCTCTTTATTTATTTATGCAACTTCTTTAACAGATTATTTCTGAATTTTTGTTCATACATTTATTAAAACTTTCCTTTTAATCTTTTGCATGTTTAAAACCACGTTGCCATGTTTGCTTAAATAAACATGATTACTTTTTCCGAATAAAGTTTATATTTTCCAGTTTCTCTACTGTAGCTGTAAAGTGTTGATTCGTGTGGTTTATGAATTATGTAATAGATTTATATAATTATATATATTGATTTTACACTTGGTAGTGGTACCCGACCATATAACCAACCTGCCTTTCCAACTTTTAAGCAAGGAATATAAATATTTGGAAATAATTCACGTATAAAAATTGTAAATTATGTACACCAAAAAATATATGTTGATTTATTATTTATCTTTATATTTTGTACACAATTTTGTACTGCAGACTGCAGTACCTGTTAAGAGTCTAAACAAACCTCAGAATACTAGAAGAATAGACTAGATATATACAGACCGCTAATCAGCTTTCACGAGCTGGGCTAGCTAGGCTTTTAATCGTACCGGCACTACATGCTACATTCCCATAGTAGGTTTGAGACTGCCATCTAATGGTCTCTTGCTGCATATATTACCCACTAAGAGTTCAAGTTTTACTCTAATTAAAGGGACTGTAAAGGAAAAATGAAAGGGGTAAAGGATAAAACCCGATAATCTCAGGTTTTGAACGATACCATCTATCTTATGTTTCTCAGGCTCCTGATGGATATAATAATCGTTTGCAGATTGGTTGCGTAATTGTTGAATATGATCTGTTTAATGCTAGAACTTTGCTACAAAATCTGACATATGTCAGTTTTTGTATAATTTGAAACAGTTTTATGTCAATTTATCGAAACAGAAACATAAGATAGATGGTTTCGTTCAAAACCAGAGATTCTCAGGTTTTATCCTATACTCCCTTTAATTTTTAATTTGCAGTCCATTTAAGGAAACACTTTTAATATATAAAAACATAAAATTTATGAATAAAGTCTAATTATATAGGTTCTGTATTTCGTATTCAAAGGATTCATAAATATCCCTGATGATAGATGTTTTCAAATTGGTCGTCTCCTCCAATTGTAAACAATTAGAACCTCTTGTAGAAAATATCGCGGATTCTAGCCCTTAGGCTTTAATAGATCACTGTACTGGTTAGCAGCAATGCAGTTTTTTCTATTCCTCCAAGAAAATCATGCAGTACTATATCTATGTAAACAAAGGCAATAAGTTCTAGAATCTAGATGCATGGACTAATCTAGAATCTAGATCCATGGACGAATCAAGAATCTAGATGTATGGATATATCTAGAATCTAGCATCTAGAATCTAGATGCATGGACGAATCTAGAATCTAGCGTCTAGAATCTAGATGGGACGAACCAAGAATCTGGATGCATGGACAAATCTAGAATCTAGCGTCTAGAATCTAGATGCATGGACAAATCTAGAATCTAGCGTCTAGAATCTAGATCCATGGACGAATCAAGAATCTAGATTCATGGACAAATCTAGAATCTAGCGTCTAGAATCTAGATGCATGGACGAATCTAGAATCTAGCGTCTAGAATCTAGATGCATGGACGAATCAAGAATCTGGATGCATGGACGAACCAAGAATCTAGATGCATGGACAAATCTAGAATCTAGCCTCTAGAATCTAGATGCATGGACGAATCTAGAATCTAGCGTCTAGAATCTAGATGCATGGACGAATCAAGAATCTAGATTCATGGACAAATCTAGAATCTAGCATCTAGAATCTAGATGCATGGACAAATCTAGAATCTAGAGTCTAGAATCTAGATGCATGGACGAACCAAGAATCTGGATGCATGGACAAATCTAGAATCTAGCGTCTAGAATCTAGATGCATGGACGAATCTAGAATCTAGCGTCTAGAATCTAGATGCATGGACGAATCAAGAATCTAGATGCATGGACGAATCTAGAATCTAGATGCATGGACAAATCTAGAATCTAGCGTCTAGAATCTACATGCATTACGTATAAACGTACTTCTGGTTTCTAAATTTCCCTAGGTAGCAGGTAGAAATACTAAATCCCTGGCGATAGCTCTAATTCAAAGGAATTTGTCACTGATGACAATTGTGAAAAATAAATGGGAAAAATTTACTAGAATTGTCTTTTTATGGAATATTTTGTTTAAATTGCTACCTTCTTTAAATGAAATGATCCAAATGACTGTGCTGGAGCTAGGAATGTTAACGTTTTTATTTTTTTAACGATCTTTTCGTTATGAAAACGACGACGAAAAATCGAAAACGAAAAATTATCGTATAAAAAAGGTCGCAAATCGTTTTTATAAAAACGATCGTTTTCAAAAACGATCGTTATTTGTTTTTTAAAAGTTCAAAATGAGTGCGTCGTTTTCAAAAAAATCGTTTTTTTCCCAAAGCGAAATAAATGATCGTTTTTGAACACAATTGAAAACGAAACAAAAAACGATTGTCCTGCACATATGGTTTGGTAAGTATTAAACTGTACATATAGTTTGGTATGTATTAAACTGTACATATGGTTTGGTATGTATTAAACTGTACATATGGTTTGGTATGTATTAAACTGTACATATAGTTTGGTATGTATTAAACTGTACATATGGTTTGGTATGTATTAAACTGTACATATGGTTTGGTATGTATTAAACTGTACATATGGTTTGGTATGTATTAGACTGTACATATGGTTTGGTATGTATTAAACTGTACATATAGTTTGGTATGTATTAAACTGTACATATGGTTTGGTATGTATTAGACTGTACATATGGTTTGGTATGTATTAAACTGTACATATGGTTTGGTATGAATTAAACTGTACATATGGTTTGGTATGTATTAAACTGTTCATAAGTTTTTTTTTAAGTTTACCTAATTAAGAATATCCCAGTACACAGTTGAAAAACATGCAATCCCTGCATTTAAACCAACAGTTAGAGATGGGCGTGTTCACTTTTTTTCATTTTGTTCATCCATCCTACATGAACGGCCCATTTCGTTTGCTTTTTTTAATCGTACGTTCTCAAAATTATCGTTTATTTTCCATATATTTCATTTAATTGTTTAATAAAGCATTTGTTCAGTGTGTGTTCTTTCAAAAAAATCATTTTTTCAATAAAATTGTTCATTCTAAAAAACCATAGTTTTTCAAAAAAAAATTTTCGGAAAAAATCGTAGTTAAGTAAAATAAATTTGTTTTTTGAAAAATTTATTTAAAAATCGTTCGTTCAGTAAAAAACGAGAATTTTTTTCAAAAATTTTCGGAAAATTCATTTGTTCATTAAAAACACGAACAAAACTCAACTTCGTTTGTTCTCAAAATTGTCGTTCGTTTAAAAAAAACGATGACTCTCTCTACTCCGAGTCCCTTCCCCAGCTCCCCCCCCTCCCCCCC
>NW_019396741.1:889334-896995 GCF_000591075.1 Eurytemora carolleeae
TAGAACAGTAGAACAGTAGAACAGTAGAACAGTAGAACAGTAGAACAGTAGAACAGTTGAACAGTAGAACAGTAGAACAGTAGAACAGTAGACCAGTACAAAAATAGAACAGTAGAACAGTATAACATTAGAACAGTAGAACAGTAAAACACTAGAACAGTAGAACAGTAGAACAGTAGAACAGTAGAACAGTAGAACAGTAACACAGCAGAACAGTAGAACAGTAAAACACTAGAAAGTAGAACAGTAGAACAGTAAAACAGTAGAACAGTAGAAAGTAGAACAGTAGAACAGTAGAACAGTAAAACACTAGAAAGTAGAACAGTAGAGCAATAGAACAGTAGAACAGTTTAACAGTAGAAACAAAAAATTCATGGATATAATACCACAATAAAATACATGTTATCTAATTTTATTTTTCTTTCTAAGACTAGATTTTCAACAAATAATTTCTATTCTTGTCTCCCCCTGATACTTACACAATATATCAGATTACCTACTTTGACAAAAAAATAAATACAACTGAAATATCTGTTAGATGCAATCAGAATTTGATTAGGGGAAAGTGAACTTTTTTCATTATTAACTATCTAGGTTTATAAACTTCTACATAAAACCCATTATTAATTTGAGCTGTGTTTCAAATAAATATGTACCAGGATTAGCTTAATCCTGTGATATATATAATGACGTACATCTTAACTATGCATATTTCAACTGTGCTATAATCTGTAATATGACTGTCTTAATCATGTGATATAGATAATAACGTAGGAATTGTAATTACGTCTATAAGCTTTAACTTGTAACATATAAAAACCAAATACAACGTCTAAAAGCTTTTACTTGTAACATATAAAACTAAAATACAATAGTTGATATAGAAACTCCGCTTTAATTACAGTTTTGAGAGTAATTTCGTTTCATTGAAACATACAATTTGAGATTGTGCCTTGAATATTGGCATTGATAGTTCATTGGATTGTAGCCGTGTGGATCATGTCTGGTTGACATTGATCAATGAATTGCCAGTGTTCGTATTGACACCGATAGTTAACAAGATTGCCCTAAGCGGTAGTGGTGTTGATAGTTCATGGGATTGTAGCTTTAACTTGTTACATATAAAACTAAAATACAATAGTTGACATAGAAACTCCACTTTGATTAAAATTTTGAGAGTAATTTGGTTTCATTGAAGCATACAAATTGAGATCGTGCCTTGAGTATTGGCATTGATAGTTCATTGGATTGTAGCTGTGTGGATCATGTCCTGTTGGCATTGATCAATGAATTGCTAGTGTTTGTATTGACACCCATAGCTAACAAGATCCCCCTCGGTGGTACTGGCGTTGATAGTTCATGGGATTGCAGCTGTGTTAATAGTGTCCGGTTTACATTGATCAATGAATTGCTAGTGTCCTTATTGATACTGATAGCTAACAAGATCCCCCTGATATGGCATTGATAGTTCACAGGATTACAGCCGTGTTTTGACTTTGATAGTTAAGAGAATCTGAGTTGTACCTGGATAGATACTTTTTCGGGAAGCTGTTATGGAGTAGGGCATTTACTACAGGCCTTGGTTTAAGAATTAAGAGATGCGACGGTGCCAACAAAGTATTTTTAATCTTTAAGATAAAAAATGAATGTTGATACTGGGAAAGGTTTAACCGTCGGAAAAGTGAACAGAAAACTTGCTTATTAAAAAATGTAATAATTTGAAAAACTTTTTACATATTCCAATTTAACTTATGAATTTCTTTTAAACCTCTAGCACCTATCTAACCTCAATATAGGGGGAAAAACTCCTTTTATCTTAAACTAGCTTGAGAACACTGCGTTGCCCAGGGTACTCATAGTTATTCCCGCCGTTTACCAGCGCTTGGTCCCACTCAACTTAAAATCACAAAACCTAACTTAGAACATTCCCGTTGGTCTCCCGAGTTCTACAATAAGAATTTGAGGCAAATTGGTCCAGGGGTTTCTGAGTTATTTAATTAGTTAATTAGTCAATTAAATTGGGGGTCTCCCTTGAATTTACATCCTAAGTAAGTCCTTTACTGAGCCTTTTAAATTCTCGTTTCCCTTGAATAGTTTATAAACTATCTACTTTATATGAACATTGAACATGCAAGAGTTTTCACTTGAGGTTAAAAACTTTTTTTTGACAAAATGAGTTTTTAGTTTTAAGCTTAGACAATGTTGTATCCCTAGAATCCCTAGGTACAGGATCAAATAATATCTTAATGTCATTAAAAAGCCATAACTTTTCTCTTACAAATAGAGAAATTTTAATTTTGTATTTTTTACCACATGCATAGCTTTAATTAGGGTTTCCAACGTAATAGATTATTCTCTTACGCATAATTACGTGCAGTTAGGCGTAATAATTTACATTTCGTGTAATTTTGCAGAATTACGCGTAATTGGGGAACTATCCATTTCGCGAAATTGCGGCGTAATTTCGCGTAATTTCTACAACGTAATTTCGCGAAATTTCATAATGATTACGCGTAATAAGCAAAACTATAATTACGCGTAATTACGGCGTAATTTCGCGTAATTTCTACAACGTAATTTCGCGAAATTTCATAATGATTACGCGTAATAAGCGAAACTATAATTACGCGTAATTACGGCTTAATTTCGCATAATTTCTACAAAGTAATTTTGCGAAATTTTGCAATAATTACGTCTATGAAATTTTGAAGTTTTAACTTTTAATTTAAATAAAACAACTAGTTTACAAGGAAAATAATGTCACGCAAGTGGAATCAGAATTTCTGCCAATACTATGTTGATGTAATTTTCACGTTCGACAACTAAAAAGTTTAACAAAGGGCCAACAATTTATTTTTATCAAATAATACATAATCTATAAAATTTTTAATTTTCAAAAAGTTGAGGAAAAGGAAATTATATGGGGGAGGGAGGGAGGTGCGAGAGGAAATGAGAAGAGAGAGGGGGTGGTTGGATGAGCAGGAATGAATAGAAGACGAGGGGGGTAGGTCAGCAGGAAAGAAAAGGAGAAGGGGGGGTTTGAGTACATACTGTCCCGCTATAATTATTTCTGAGAATTAATATGTACTTTATTAATTACGGAATTGTTTCGTATTAAGTAATTTCGCGTAATTACGCCTAATTACGCGAAACTAGACTTTCTTTCATAAACGTAATAAACGCGTAATTACGCGTAATGCTCCTGCGTAAGTGAAAGAAAGTGTTACGGGTAATTACGACTGGAAACCCTAGCTTTAATTCTACGATTAAAAAAGTATTTTTTCTCAAATATCCCCCCCCCCATCATCAACTCATTGCTTAGCTTCAAAATCCATAAACTTTAAAACTTACTCCTGCGTCTAAAATACGCAGAATTTTTGTGCTGCGTCACGGTACATTTAACATTCTAGGAATTTTCACGCATTGCGTTGTTAATTTGAAGTTTTTCTACGTCAGCTACTCTAACTCCGGTCAGTTTCTTTGTTTAGAAATACAACAGAGAGTTAGCTAGAGTGTACATCTCCCAACCCTGAAAACATTTAGCAGTGGGGGCTGAACCCACAAAGCCCCCCCCCCCAAAAAAAAATAATGTAGTTCCTAATCCCAGTCTATACGTTTGTACAGGATTAGCATACACATAATTTTATTAATTTAGTCTATTTTTGAAGGTTTTGTATTTCCTATACAATCCTTATACACTATACAGGGTGTCCCAATAAACATGGGAATTTAGTGACGAATTCGATATCGTCTTTTTAAATAATTCTTTGATTTAGTATAGTGATACCTACTGAGAAAGTTGTAATTTGTAAGAGTTTCGTCTGCTATGTTTACAATTTGTTTGTTTATTTTTTGACTGCATAAGGGTGTACTTATAGTAAAACAAGAAAATTGCAGTATACAAACAGAGTAAACTTGTCCGTCTTCACTGTCCATCTTGCGGAGACATTATAGACACATATTTACAGTCTTTTACCCTTTTCATAAAATAAACTCTAGCAGACATAATAAAATTATGGCTTTTGAAGTTAGGTATTACAATTCTAATTCATAACAAAGACGATATCGAATTCGTCACTGAATTCCAATGTTTTTGGGACCCTGCATATCCCTAAAGATAGATGGAACGTATTGTATAAAATTTTGCAAATTATAGCCTGTACAAAATCTCTCTTCTCTCTGACTGTATTCCTCTTGTAATCAAGTACATATGTACTCTGTATCTTAATACCTCTATTAGAAATGCATCTATGTAACCTGCACTCTGTTGCCGAGTGCTTAAGCTTCTTATCGCAACTGATGTCAATGCATAAAATGAAAGATGCACTGTAAGCAACTGCTTTTATGCAAAGAAAGTTTGCAAAGAGGCCTATGTAGTGAAATGTGGTCAGAGTATTACTACGCATTTAGTGATGTTCATTTTAACCCTGAATTAACCTTCATGCTTTCATCAAATCTATAACCTTGAAATTGTACAAAATAAGTAATTCATACCTTAAAATTATAAGATTTTTGTACTTGTTTGTCTTTAAGCCTTTATGTTTGTTGTTTTAATTATAAAGTTTGTTATTTGTATTTTTTTCTTATGTTTATCTTCTGAAGTTCTAGTTTGTTTAAGAAGGGATTTTAAGAAATTTCAGTTTTTAAAGCCTAGATAATTTTGTTTCCGTACATATATTTGTAGTAAATGTGGTACTCTTAAAACTTTGTCCAGAACTGTATCAGTCCAGGTACAATCCGTCCACTATGAATATCAAACAGGACACAATCCACACAGCTACAATTAATCCCGTAAACTATTAACCTTACTACCACCGGGTATGATCGCGTTAGCTATCGGAGTAAATATGGACACTAGCAATTATATGATCAATGTCTCAACAAGGACACAATCCACACAGCTACAATCCCATGAACATGATCCGTACGGCTACAATCCCGCGAACTATCAACGCCACTACCACTGGGTGAGATCTCATTAGCTATCAATTTGAATCATAAGCTCATAGCTATGTCAACTAGACAATAGCAATCAATAGATCAATGTCTTTTTAATTTCGGTGATGGTGATGGACCAAACCTCTGTAAATGTTAGTTCCACATTTATTGAAAATATATTTTGGTCTGGGTTGACCCTCGTCAGTTCTTGAGATTGTTTCTGTCACAAAGATTTAAAACAAACTCAATGTCTCAAATTGGACACATTTTCAACTATGTTTCAACGAAATAAAATTATTATCAACATTGTAATCATAGCAGACTTCTGCATTAACTGATGTATTTGAAGTTTACATGTTACAAGTTAAAGTTGATAGACGTAATTACAATTTCTACGTTGTTATCTGTATCGCATAACTAAGGCAATGATGTTACATATTACAGCACAGTTAAAATAGATGCAATTAAGATATATGTCACTATTTATCGCATGATTGAGCTAATCATGCTACGTATTTAATTGAAGCACAGTTCAAATGAATAATTGGTTTTACGTAGAAGTTTACAAACATAGATAGTGAATAATGTACAACATACTGCAGGTTTACAGAATATCATGTTACCCAATATTTATTACATATATAAGATAAGATAAGATAAGATAAAGTTGATTGCTAAAATAAATGTATCTGTATTCAGATAGAGTTTACAATCACAAAATTGATGATTATATTAACAGTACAAGTATAAAGCAATTAGGTGGAAAATAGCTCTTGGCTGTTTTGATTATTTTTTCCACCTAATGTTAGTAATAATAACAAAATATTTCAATTATATAGATTTAAGGAGAACGATTAGAGATCAGGGTGCGAATTTATCATATGCAAAATAGTTTATACATATACTACTTGTTCTATACTACTTGTTCTTACCACATCACAATTCTGAGCTATACCCAACACGCAGAACAGAGATTAGAATAGAAGGGGAAAAGAACTATCCCTCTCGGTATGATTTTGTTTAGTCTCTTTGAATCTGAAAAGGAGTTCAAAGTGTAAAATTAATTAATGTAAATGTTCGCAAATTTTACACAGTTAGAATAATACAGTATGATCCCTAGATATATGTGTTACAATTTCTTCTGTGTATCATGTTCATGCTGAAATTAACTCAGGAATGCATGACAGGTGTCAGAGAATTAGTTAAGAGAAAATGAAATAATTTTCAAGCACATTTTTTTCTCTAAAAAATATGTTCCAGGGACCAACAGGTTTCATATCACAAATATGTGAAGAACACCTGCAGTATGGTTAATTACACTCTATATTTATTTATTCTTTTAGACCTAACCACAACATGAACAACCCTTCGTTTTGACTTTCTGGCAATTTTCAACAACCATGGACTGCTCATTTGCTCTACCTAGGATATGCTAAGCAGGCCTATAGTGTCCTGACCGTTCCATTAAAGGTTTTGTTGATGCCATCTAACGGCTACTTGATGCAGATAGTACCCATTCAGTTTTAAAGAAATACTCCATTTTTTAACAAAAACATAAAATTTATGAATTTAGTCTATTATTGAAGATTTTATATTTCATATCCAAAGGATGCTTAAATATCCCTGAATATAGATGCAACCAGCGGCATATATAAGGGGGGTTATTGGGGTTATTTACCCCCCCCCCCCTAGAATCTTGAATATTTGATTTAACTAAATGAATAGTTTGAAATGTCAAAGGTCTATATGTTGCAGAAATTAAGGGATTAAAAAATCAGAGTTTGTGGCAAATACTTAATTTCTTCACTTAACTTTATCCTTAAAAGTTGTTTTCCTAAAAATATATGTGAGTTGTGGCACCCCTGGGTTTTTTTCCTAAAAATATATGTGAGTTGTGACACCCCTGGGTTTGGTAATGCAATAGAATACACCAATATAATGCTCAGTCTTATTATTATCATGGGTACTAGAATAGGGTATCGCATTGAGGCCCGCGCACGAATGAAAGGTCGATACGGTACGGGGTGACGTCTGACGTCACTGATTAAAACTATTGGTGGAGAATTCTCAGACCGCCAAAGAAATCCCAATCACAATTATGCGTATACTCGCCTACAACAGATCTTATCCCAAGACAGTTCTAGGACCAGTGTCCACTTTGTGCCCTGTACCGGGTTATGACGTAGGTTAGGCACAGAATCTAGAATAGTATTACTACCTTACCCTATTCCAGTACCCATGATTATTATTATTATATTATTATATGGGGAAATTTTATTCATATTGAAAATTACCCAAGCTCCCTTTTTTGTCCTTTTTTGGTCAAAATGTTTGAACTCAGTTTTTAGATGTTATAGTTCATTTATTACTGAGAAAACAAAAGAAAAAATAGCTTTTCTTTCATCCCTAAATTTCAGACTTTTGAAATTGAATAACACAATTATAGAATTCCTCACTGAATAAATAATGTATCCATCATGAAGGAATTGGAAAAAAGAAAGTTCTTCTAGGTTACACTGAAGTATAATCTACCATGATGTGCAATTCTAATTCATTATCTGTATTAATAATATTATTATCTTAACTATTTGTATGTTGACCCAGCCGGGCTAGCCCGGTCAGTTCATTTTTACCTGTTTATAAATAAAGTAGTTGAATATCATTAATTGATCAGAACGGACGTATAAAGAGCCTTGAGTTTTGGCTAGAGATTTAGTTGAATG
>NW_019396742.1:0-19922 GCF_000591075.1 Eurytemora carolleeae
GTTTACGTAATTTAACAACTTTTTGCTTTTAATTCTCTCAATTAAATCAGCTATGAGTGCATAGGAGAAGCCAGAAAGGGGATTGAATCTGTGCAGCAAACTCAAATTTTTCTAATCACTATCTTTGCAACCTGATTTCTTTGCCTAAACCTTTTTCAGCTAAGTCAAGAAGATCATGAAATACACATTTCATAATTTAAGAAAAAAAAAATATGCCAAAAATTCTTTTGCTTGTTGGTTCTCGCCGAATTTAATGTTAAATTGGTAAATATTTTCAAATAAAAGTTAAGCTTAATTAGTTTAAAAATTAACTAAAAGATATCTCAAGTCAAGGATTAAGAATTTTTAAAGCTTTAGAATATATTCTGTATTGAGTACCCTTGAACATTCCAAAACTAAATTAATTTAAAAACCTCTTTGCACTTAACAAACAGACAAAATATTTACATTCTTTAGGTTTTTGAGAATAAAATAAAATAGAATAATAAAAAGAGGAGGCTATAAAAAACAGTGGTAAGACGAGAAAGCCTACAAATAATCAATCACAATTTACTATGCAGAGCCTGGACCCGCTTAACCAGGGTAGGTTGTTTTGAGTGATTGGCCCTAAGTTAGTTAATGATAATGAATAAAATTGGTTACACATATCAAATCAAATTTCTGGATAGGTTGGATGTTGATTGTGAGGTATGAAATTGTCAGGTAATCTGAGGCAGGGTGACTGAGATCAGAGAGATTACTGTAGAGATAAACTAAAATACAGGGTGTAAAGGATGGTGGATACACAAATACAAGTATATTAATAACGTTTAAGTTTTTGTTATAGTTTTCTATATAAAATCTACTCACATAATATACAACTAGATTTTTAGTTTCTTTAAGGTCAATTTCAATTGTATTCCACAATTTAGGAAACATTGCATAGATTTTGTTTAAATCCTGTTCTAAGAAACTGAGTTTTTACCACAAAGTCAAACATTCTCATGCCTATATCATTGCATTTGGATGGTGTAAACATTTTATATTTCAAATTTAGACACTTTGTTCTAACAGAATTCATAGTTTGAAATATCAAGGGTCTACAACATCGGGTTGCACAGATATAGAGATTCGAAAATCAGAGTTTGTGATAAAAACTCAGTTCCTTTATATGATTTTCTTCTATTCGGTTTCAGCCTGAGACTTAACCATATTTTGGAAGGAAGAGGGAAGGTTTAACGGAAGTATTTGAATTCAGTACAGATAATTGAACTTCTACTGTTGTAGGACAAATATTTTAACTATTTCTTGCCATTCATTAAATCCAAATTTAGAAAAGAGAGCAGAGAAGAAACCTACCCTCCAATGTGTCTGTGAGTCAAGTTTAAACTAAACGGAGAATAATGNAAAACTATTTTTATTTGTCTACCTGTAATAATAACAACCACATTACAGCAGTAGTTAATTGAATTAGATGTTATAATAAAGCAAATAGTTTAATAAGTATCTTATTAAGTCAATTAATAAGTCAAATTGGTCTTTTTACGCTGAACAATTGTGTTTCATTATCATTTGATTATTTAAGGTCCTAACTGGAGTCTAAAAGTTCAATGAAAGTGCAGTATACGGGTCACATGATACGGAAATCACTTGACCACTATACTGCACTGCCATTGGCTGAAGTTCTGGTGACGTCTTACGGACTATACGGACTTTATGTAATAATTTCATCAATCATATCTGTTAAAAATGCAAAATAAAAATTAATTATAACAGAAAACCTGAGATTCGCAGGTTTCTGCTGGATATCGTCGTTTTCAGATTGGTTTCGCATTTGTTGAATATGGTTTGTTTTATACGTATACAACTTTTATACAAAATTGCAT
The DNA here is from genome assembly GCF_000591075.1 of Eurytemora carolleeae. Classification (NCBI taxonomy): domain Eukaryota; kingdom Metazoa; phylum Arthropoda; class Copepoda; order Calanoida; family Temoridae; genus Eurytemora; species Eurytemora carolleeae. The sequence goes on from NW_019396742.1 coordinate 1,866, forward strand.
ATATATGAACTTTCGTATAAATCTGACACAGTTTTATATCAATTTCTCTAGACAGAAACATCAGATAGATGTCTTATATGTATCGTTCAACGCCTGAGATTCTCAGGTTTCATCTTATACCCCCTTTCATTTTTCCTTTACAGTCCCTTTAAGGTTACATATACCGAATTAAATATTGAATGAAAACAAATATACTGTTTCTATCAGTAAAATTTAAAAAATCAATACTACTTTTTCAAAGATAGGATTCTGTAACTCTGATGGACAGTTTTTTTATTAATTTTCTTTTCAATATGAACTGCGCAAAAAGCTGAATAGTCTGGCCCTGTTTTTGATTTTGAATCCATAAGATACACAAACTAGCTCAAAATTATTTTTTCTAAAATGTTCCAAACTCTGAAAGGGTTCAAGGCTCTTTTTAATTTTAATTTTCTTAATTTCAGTAAAAAGTGTGTGAAATTAAAAAAAATTAAGAATTTTATAAGGATTAGATTCATCCTATTAATTGCAACCCTGGGGTTTGATTCTACGTTTGATTCTACGTTTGATTCTACGGTGGTAGATGATGTTATGAATATAATGAAGACGACTTTTTTATACAAGTTTAATTGTTAACAAGCTATTTTCGCTTTACAAGTATACAATTAATAAAAGAAAAGCTTTTTAAATTGAAATCCTCTCTTTTTTCAATGTTATTTTGTATCCATGCTGTTTAAAAAGCTTGATATAACTAAAAATTGAATCGAAAGTCGTCTTTTATATTGATATTATATTGATATAATCGCCTACCACCGTATAGTGTTGTATTTGATTATAACATAGATTTGAAGTGTACTATTATAATAAAACTAAGGTTTATTTCATTCGATGACCTTTTCATTACAATTGGACAGCAAACTATTTGTCATTTGTACTAAATCTTGCACAAAATGTACATTTATAAAACTTTTATGAAATAAGTTTCTTCATATTTTGTCTTTTTATAACTAATAAGTTCGATTAAAAAAGAGTTAATGATGATAAAAATAGTGCATACTTTTATTTTAACATACAAATTCAATACAGTTCATTATCATATACTTTAACAAATAATATTTGAACTATTTTATTGCTTTACTATATGACAATTGATAACTGCAGTTTGTTATAGTTGAACATATGTGAATTCATTGTACAAGGTTCCTGCAATACATGCAGTCAAGAAACAAGCTGCATTTCCAGATATAAATGCTCGAAACACTACCCGGGCAAAGTCTGCTTGTCTTTGGGGTGCCAAAGAGTTGAGTGTTGCAAGTTGAATCCCTATACTAGCTGGGTTGGCAAACCCACATAGAGCATAGGTTGCTATCACAGCAGATCTTGGAGATAGCTCTTCATTTTGGATCAGCAATCCAAGTTCTCTATATGCTATGAACTCATTAAGAACCACTTTTACCCCAATTAGTTTAGCAATCTTTTCACAATCATTCCATTCAACTCCCATTGAAAGGGATAATGGTATAAATAATTTCCCCAGTATTGAATCAAACGTTAAATTATGGATACCAACCTGATCACCAAAAAACTCAAACAAGCTGTTTATAAAGGACATAAATGCTATAAATGCAATCACAATAGCAGTGATGTTAACTACCAATAGGCCTGCTGAAGAGGCACCTTGTGTAGCTGCATCAAGCACATTTACTTCTGATGGTGGCTTAATCGAAATTTTATCAGATTTTGTTCTTGATGTTTCCTTTTCAGGATAGAACAATTTGGCAAATGCCAAAGCAGCTGGGGCTGACATCATTGATGCTGACAATAGATGAGCAGAAGAGACTCCAAGACTAATGTATGCAGCTAGCACTGTACCAGCTATTGTAGCAAATCCACCTGTCATTACAGCATGAATTTCTGATAGGGTTAATTGGCCCAGGTATGGTTTAATGATAAATGGTGTAGTGGCCTGTCCAAGAAAAATATTTGCTGATGCACTCAATGATTCACAAGCTGTTGTACCAATTGTAGTTTGAAGTAGCCAACCAATCTTTTGAACAAACCATTGAAGAATACCCCAGTAGTTCAGCATAGATGTCAAAAAACTATAAAGGAAATATATTTTTTATTATGTCTAGACCCTAACGATTGGGAGGGTGTGTTTTCCACTCCCCACCTGTAGTTTTTTCTAAATAACCCAAAAACGGCTTTTATTAGAATCACTTTTTCAATATTATAGTTGTGAAAAATTTTTACCAACATTTGTTTATGCAGGGTAGAGTGAAGGACAGTCAAACGGCGGGTCGGTGTTCAAAATATCAAAAATGTGTCATATGTTAATATTTGTCAAAAGTAAATTTTTTGAACATTTTTCCGACGTACTTTTTGAACTTTTTTAAAATCCTCCTTTCCACACTAAGTTAGAGGTCTAATTTTTTTAAAGATAAGGGGGAAACCATCTTTATTAGACAAAAAAACAAACAAATTGGGATAGGGTTAAGTTAAATGTAAAAAAATAGAATCAAAAAAAAAATTACTTCGCTTTTTACCTAAAAAAATAAACAGTGGAGAGAGCCTTGAAGACAACAATGTTTTTAACCGCAGTGCTGTTATTAATCTCTTCTGCAACTAATTTTGCTAGAGACCCATTTTCCAATTTTGTTGGCAGAAATGGTTTTTGATCAACAAGGTAACCAAATACAAAAGATGATCCTGAATCTGTGAACCCAAGAAATGTGTCCACTTTAGATCCAATACAGTTGATAAAATCTCTTCCAGAATCCCAACGCATTATCAGAATTCCAAATATTATTTGGAGGAAAATTCCCCAGATTACATGTCTCCAAACTATTTTCTTCCTATTTGCTGAGAATGCAAATCCAAATAGAATTATCAAGAGTATCCCCCCAGCTGACACAAGTCTGTATAAGCAGTTTTTTTTATAATTTTGAAAATCTTTAAAATATTTGCCATAAGGCAAAAGTTTGAATGAAAGATTTAAGTAAAATGTTTCGCTTGCCTGGTAATAGTGGCCGAGATCAGTTAATTATTTATACTTTAGGGCTGGGCATGTTAAATTTTTTACCTTTAATGCAATTTAAACCATAAGAACTATCTACATTTAATGTTATTTTGAAAAAAAAACCGTCTATTTCCAGTTTAATTAGTTTATCAATGGTTTGAAAATTATCAATTGTTTTCGGTTCTTTGACAGAATTTGCCGTCTATATTTAATAACTGCTGCTCGCCAAAAAAAAGGTTGCCCAGGAATATCTATAGTCAACTTGATTTATTATCCAAGAATGCCCACTAGCCATCTTTTTTTTTTCCTGTCAAGAAGGGACTGTAGGTTTAGTTTCAAGTGATCCTGCATTTGTAGAGTAGCATGCCAGATTCACATCGGTATTCTTAACAACTTTGTTTGGTCAATAATGACAGAGACATAGAGTAATAAAACGAAGAGGTGAAGCTTAGCTCAGATGTACCCAACCAACCTGTCTATTAATTGATTAATAGATTGGTGTACATCACGATATGTTTACGTGTCTAATGTCGTACACTTTTATATAGAGCGATCGTATTTCTAAGGAGTGGTTTAATGTAGATATTTGAATATTAGTATTGACAATTAGATAGACACTTAATATGGATTGTAAACACATGATTGTATACTGCAGTACATTCAAGTTCAGTTGTTTGTTTATTTCAATAAGGAATTAGATATAAGTCACAGAAAAAGGCTAAGTTTGAAGAAAAATGCAACACCATTGCTCTCAACTTTTTGTTTAAAAAAAATATCAAAGTGTGACACACGTTTCTACACCCATTTTTCAAGGGCTTTCAAAACTATAGTTTTCAGATCTGTAGCTTTAGTCATTACAAGTTATGGGCTATTTAAGATTTTTTTACATACTCTGTTTTTTTATCGCCCTGCACCCTACCTTAGGCATAAAAAAATTACCAAAAAATATCCTCTAAATTTCTATTTATGAAAAGTCAAAAAACTAGAGGGGGAGCCAAATGTCCCCCCCCCCCCCGCCTGTTTAGGGTTAGGAGCTCCAGGTCGTCATCGTTGTTTCATCTTTGTGGGTAACCCTGCATACACTATCATGTCTATGATATAGAGTTGAAGAGAAGAAACAATAAAAAATGTTTCAAATAAGAATGTTTTAAGTTAAATTCATGCCCTAGAAACTTAATATTTTTGACAGAACTTTTTGCTAATAAATTGAAAACCTACAAATTTGAAAATTGTCAAATGTTTGCAGTCAACATCCTCGAATTCTCTTTAAATAAAGAAAGAAAATCTAAAAATTGGTCAATTCCATTAAATCCCCCTTTAGAAATACGATCGCTCTATATACAAGTGTACAGCGTTAGATACGTAAACATATCGTGATGTACACCAATCCATTAATTAATTGATAGACAGGTCGGTTGTGTACATCTGAGCTAAGCTTCACCTCTTCGTTTTATTTCTCTATGGACAGAGATTTCAATTTGTATCTGTTTAATACTTCATTATTTTCGACTGTGGTTTCTCCACAAAAGTGATTTGAACTTATGCAGGTTCAATGTGAGAAAATTATCAGATTTAAACACCGTTTAATCTAGACTAATGACGCTGTCTTCCACATTATTGATCAAATAAAGGTTTAAATGGTATCGTTGTAAATCGAACATGTCCAACTTTAAATGAAGAGTCACTTGAAATTGTTAGATTCCCAAGCTCTTTAAAATGTGTTCAGTTGTTTTACAATTTTAGAGGAGAGAGGGATTTCCACTTATTTGAACCTCTATTCAACAATTTTAAAATTAACCAGCTCTGGCAGATTAAAGGTAAGAGGGGGTGGGAAAATAGAATTTATTCGAAGAAATTTAATTATCTTTTATCCCTTAATAATTTTTTCGAAGGAAGATAAAGTTTAAGCATTAAAATAAAAAATTTATAAATATTCATAAAAAAACGATGATGAATATTGCTAACATAAAGGGACTGTAAGCAAAATTTCAAGTGGCCCTCCATGCAAAGATTACAATTTTCCCAAATCACAAAACGTCTTTATCTGAACAATGATGAGATTAATAACTAGTTGTTTTTCTACAATAAAAAGTGTTTAAGTCCAATAATGTTTTCATGCAGTAGAAATGTGAAAGTCACTTTTGTAGAGAAAACATTTATATCTAATTTATACTTTATCAGACAAAGCTTTTAATGATACTGTTGTAAATCGGGCATTGCCATCTTTGCATGGATGGTCACTTGAAATTACGCTTACAGTCCCTTTAAAAGTTTAATTCATAACACACAAATAAAAACTTTCCTATATCTGTCATCTTGAGTATCGATAATTAGGAAGATAATACAGCCTAAGATAATAATACTGGAAACTGCACATCTCACTTCGTTGCTTTGTATCACTTTCTCCATACTTCCAGGAAATCTAATATCAAACGAAATATGATCCACAAGAGGAGATAGTACAAAAGAATAACACAGGCAAGTATAGACAAGTGTGCTTACAACTAAGAGAAACCCTAAACCTTCACACCAGCTGATATTAATGGAATTAATATTATGCCAATATATGGCATATCCTAGATAGACAGGGTAAACTAGAAGCACCAGACAATATATGATCAACAATTTGAAAAGCTTGTTAAATCTGTTTGTTGGCAGGCTATCCTCCTTTTCTTGAAGTTCTATTGGTATTATAATGCTCTTATGGTTAGTTGATAGTGTTTGATCCAACAAAACTTTTGCTTCAAACTCTGCTAAGGTAGTGGCCATTCTTGGTTCAAAGGTTATCTAAACAAACAAGGAATTTTAAAAGTTAGTAAATCGTTAAAGATAAATATAGCTTAATATCATGCGGCCTTTTCTGTTTTACATCGTTACCCTGTAGACCTGGTAGCATAGAGCCCTCATTAAACTTTGGGTTCCCTTTCAGCTATCCAGTTGATTTCATTTTGATTTGAGTTAATTTGGAAGAATTTGATGACAAATCGAAGATAAAAATAATCAATAAAGAACGGGAATAACTTTTTTGCACAAAAAAAAATTTGAAAGATTCCGTTTAGTGTCGGATAACCCCCTTTGTAAATATGTGCACAAAGCCTTTAACATGGAAAAACCTTATTTTGAATAATTTGGTTAATTAGAATTATTAAATTTGTATAAGCCTCAATAACCTAATGATAAATGCCAATTTAATAAACGATTTTTAGTTTTATAATACAAAATAATATATATTTGAGCCCCAAATTTAACTACTCTTACAAATATTCCTTTCAAATATTCTTTCATTAATAATAAACCATAGCATTTTCAATTGCATTAAAGGGACTGTACACGTAAGTAACTTTTATATTTTTCAACAAATAAAGCAAATTAAACCTTGCTATTAGACGTTGAACACAAATATATCTTCACGTTTTACAGGTCAAAAATGAAATTATAATCGTAAGTGTGAATTCTTGAAAGTACTGTCAGTGTAATTTAAAGTTTTATTAGAAAACTAGCTGGCTACTCCATATATTAGTCATAATTATAGTTACTCGCGCTTGGTATTAACCCTATCTCTGCTGGGGTACTTGAAAACCAGGATAAATAAATATTATTTATTATTGGATTTTTTTGTTGTAGAAAACCCATGGGTACATTGGTCATATAGGTTTAATAATTGGAATTTTTGAAAATCCAGTCTACGCCGGGTACTTCTTATTCTAAAATATGTGAACAATCTATTTAAGAAATTATAAATTTTTCACCTTGCTGATGTGGTGATTTGTTAGAAGGTTGTGTGTATTGAGAGAAGCATGAGAATAAAGTAAACCAGTATATACTGTTTCCTACTGTTCGATTCCTAATATAAATTTGTCCTAAATCTATACCTGGAGGAGGTAACTTAAAAATTTACTAAACCACAAAACTGAGTTTCGAAAACAACAAAAAGAAACAGTTAATTTATATAATCAAGCTATTCTGTCATATAAATACATTTTTATGTTAGCTATAGCTGGAAAAACTGCCAGACCAAATTGACTGAAATTTGTTACGGAAACCCATGGGTATCACGGGGGTAACATAGTCCACACAATTCGATTTATATAAATATTCTATTTTTTATTGACTGGCAACGCCGGGCACTTACAGCTAGTTTATGATAAATTTATTTAACGCATATTTTATTAGAATGGTTGCAAAGCCGATTCTTAGTTTTGCTTTATAAGTTTGCATACCAGGGTTTTCCAGCTGTAGTATATCGGTTAGAAAGCTACACTGTTATACACTAGGGAGGGTTGAATACTGTAAACGAAAAACAGATTTTTGGTTTCAAATAACTTGGCGTCGGTTAATTTTTGTATTGAAATAAAAAATAGGGATTGAGTGAGGGGGGGGGGACTTGGGAATTCCTTAATTTGGTAATGCTCTTTTTCCCCTTAAGTTGACGTACATAGAAAACCCCCCTGTGGTTTAATTAATCAAATATATAGTCAAGGTTCTACCAAGATATATACATATGTTATAGTTAATTAACGGTGACACTGACATTACATACAATTTGAAGAAAACATTGTAGAAATAGCTTTTTATACGTTGGTCGGCCAGTTTATCTCTAATGCTCTTTAAACCCAACTTAAAAGTTTGTATGCATATAGAAAAAGGAAACAAATAGTTAAAGCTTATCTCATAAACCCCCCCCCCCCCCCTCGATAGACACAACCAACCACCATATAGCAAAATTGATATGGTGGTCAATTTTACACGTATGAAACGTATACTCAAGTTGTACATGAGTAATAAAACAAATTGTTAAATGTTTAATTGCATGGTCTACATTCTTAAACTCTCTTTTTTAATCGTGGATTGTTTCCATTTTGTCATTCTGGAATCTGGATACGTTTCAAAGATCAAAGACGAATTTACTCAGTCTATTGATATTTTAAACTATAAATTCTGTCAAATTGTAAAATCTGAGTTTGAAATTTATCAATTAGATTTATACAATCAGTTTATAAGGCTGATGCTGGTTTAGAAAAATCTAAAACAGCGGTACGTTGCAATTTTGAGCTAGCATATTGTAACCATAGGCTTTTAGAATCGCCACAAAAAATTGGCCAATTTATGTGGTATAAACAGACAGAAAGACAGGCACAAAATTAATCTATATATAAACTTAGCTTGTCTGTGTGTCTGCTTGTTTGTATCCAATAAACGTCAAAACGACTGAACCGACCGGGCCCAAATTTTGTGTGGGACCTCACGTGACCCCATGGAAGGTTTATGAATGATCAAATTAAAAAAAAACTGTTTTTAAAAGTTTTTTATTTTGTAATATTTTGAAAATGCACAAAAATATTATTAAATCAGCAAACTTTTTTGTTTGTTTTTGTTTTATACTGTACAAAGAGAAGATGCTCAGAGATAAAGCCACAACTAAAGTTGAAATAGAAGATGGGCGAGAAGCGCCCTAAATGCCTAGTATAATAAAATCTTGAATGTTTTAACCTCCAATTTTTTAAGGATTATAAACAATCTCTTTTTTCATACTTTGACTATAGAAACTGATTTGCTTTGTTAGTTTTAACGCAGAATTAGAAGGCCCATATTTGAGTACTTTAAATGTTTTTTTTTTTATATAAATAATGCCTTTTACTCAATTTATTCTTGAAATATTTAAGGTGGGAAAAAACACGTATTTTAAAATTCTTTTTTTAAACAAAAAATGCGCAAAAATAATTATTACTCGAAGTAAAAGACCTGTGACCAAGCAATATAAATCGCGCTATGAAATGCAGAATTCCAGTGACTTAAAGTATAGGTCTAAATAGATATAAAAATTTGAACCAATATATATATACTTTGTCCTAAAAACACAAAGGAGAAGGGGTACCAGGGACTTTCCGGGAGGCCGGGTTAAATGTAGTACCAAACAGCAAACATTTGTTATTATATGGTAAGACGGAACGGGTCGACTCTTGCTCCAAGGTTATTTATTAAATTTCTCTGATTTGTTATTTATAAAATTTCTTTGGTTTGCTATTTATTAAATTTCTCTGCTTTGTTATTTATTAAATTTCTCTGGTTTGTTATTTATTAAATTTCTCTGGTTTGCTATTTATTAAATTTCTCTGCTTTGTTATTTCTGTCTTATTTCCTCAGATTTTTGCAGCTAGCATTTTTTTGCTGCTAATTAGAATTACATATGCTTATATAACTTATTTTTTTAACGTGAACGGCTCTTGCACTTTTTGCGCAATGTTGCATGTTTTTTTGCACAATTTATTTTTCAATGGATTGTGCAGAAGACTGCAGAGTAAACTCAAAGCTCGCAACTCAACAGAAAACCTTGAATTTGTATGTAAGTGGTTTTTGACAGTAATAATACAACATACTGACACTAGCTGTAAAAGAAATACCTTTGTTGTCCTCGAAAATGAAATAAAACAGTATACTAATAGTTAAAATAAAATTGACCAGATAGAATATGTCAGGGTGAATTTATGCAAGTTTTTTTTCTGAATTCGTAATCATAACGCTAGGAAATTTTCATTGGGGCATGAAAATTTCCTCCTTTAATCAAAAATTCACTTTTGGTACTGGGAACCCATAAAACGGTCGAATAAGAAGACGACATTTCAGAAATCTTATATATTTTTATGTTGTTATAAAGCATATAAAGGAATTGAGTCTTTGCCTCAAACTCAAATGCTCTATTCCTTTTATCTTTGCAACCTATTCGTGTAAACTTGTGAAATTTCAAACTTTAATTATTTAATATAACATAATTTACAGTTTTAAATATCTAAGGCCTACGACATTGGGTTGTAAAGATTTAAGGATTGGAAAATCAGAGTTTGTGGCAAAGACTTAATTCCTTTGCCGTGTAGCTGGAAAATCAACCATTAAAGGGAGTGTTCGCGAAAAATGAAAGGGGTATAGGCTTAATGCGAATAAAATACGTTTTTGATCGCTACTAATCTTACTTCTATCTGTTGCGTCTATAAGGATTATCGATTATCTTTATGTAGCAGGATAGTTTACACTGATAAATAAATGCAAGAAAATATCTTTGCTTCCTTTCTACAGTGAATCTCAGATACATGTACAAGCGTTTTGTATAATGTATAATTCTAAGGAAATTTCTTTTTATTTTTAATTCAAGGTAAATGAATAGCTCTGAAATATGAATGTAATTGATATATTAAACTCATTTTTCTGCGGCATTGATCTTAAATATGTAGTACGGCATTATGAAACTCTTGCTATGTATTCAGATATCTGGGATTCAATGTATTTAATCTGTTATAGTGTATGTGGGTTGAAAAATACAATTTAATTAGATTAATTGTTAGAAATTTGATACTTGTTTTCTTATTTCTTCTTTTCATACAATTTTCTTAAATGGAAATACATACAGAGTGTGTCTCTAAAAAACGTTCTTTAGAGTGTTGGAGTACTCACCAATGCTCAGTTTTAAAAATTTCGGAATTTTTTGGACCATTGTGATAAGTAAAATAAAAAATTATCATTAAATTCACATACTAAGGGTTCACAATTATACAAAATGAATAAGAGTATTGATATAATGTTAATTTAATTGACTTAAAGAAGGTTGTCTTGAATTTTGCATTAAAATTCCATAAAATGGCCTACAGAGTTCAGACTTACAATTTGTGTAGCCCTTTCTTTGTGGCACTTAAAAGCAAGTCACTTTTTTACCTGCATTTTTAACTAAAGTCATACCATTCTTAAAGAATAATTCTGCGCAATTTTAGATTTGTTTAGGAGATTTGCATTTTTTTTCAGACCCTAATGCAATTCATATAATACTGCAATAATTCAAATTTGCAAACTCAACAAAGCAAAAATGTAAAATTTCAAACTGTTCTTTTTTCATTAATTTGTGTGCTACCTCTAATTGATATCAATCGATCAGAAGTGTTCCAGAGATTTAAAAATGTCTAATATTTTAATGATTAAAGAACGATGGTTAGTGTTCCAGCAACATGTAGAAGAGTGTTTTTTTCGAGACACCCTGCACATCTTTGGATTTATGATATAGTGGCAATGTAAAAATTATCGTTCATACTAATAATTCTATTTCAATCATAGATATTATAATTGGACAGACTATTTACAACTTGGTAATGATATTTATAATATAAATGTAAACACAGGGTTTCTCAAAAAGATTTGTTTATTCAGAAAATTGTAAAATTAAAAGTTTTCCAAATAAAATTTAGAAAATCAGGCTTCCTAGTCCTAACATTTATTCAATTATTGATAACATTTTATGATAACACTTCCCTCCATTTTACCATTTCTACAATTCATTCAAACGCCAGAGTAAAAAAACATGTAAACAAAGAAAAGTTTACTTGTAAACTTCTAATTCGAAGAATAATTGTTAAGGATTAAAGCATTATAAATAAAAAGTCGTCTTCATTGTATTGATATAATCGCCGACTTCCTGTAACCGAACCTACCAGCCCTGGGATTGCAGAGAAGAATGGGGAAGAATGAAGAAAAGAGGAAGCAACGTTTTTGTGTTAATGCATTCTTTAGTGCACATTGCGCCCTCTATAGACACGCAAATACAGTGTGTCCCACGAAACATGACAGTTGGTGAATAGTTTAAAATGTCTTTTTCCATAGTTTGTTAAGTTGTTTGATACCAAGGAGAGTAATATTCATGGCAGTCATATTATAGTAAAATGGATTTCAAAATAAAATATATTTGAGTAAAAGGATTTTTTAAACAAAAAGTCTTAAACATCTAATACAGTATACGGAAGAAGACATTCAAAACTATTTACCAGCTGTCATGTTTCGTGGGACACCCTGTATGTTTTAATACAAAAACTTAATGTTCCATATTATACTAATTTACTTCCTCCTGAATACACTTTAATTTAATTTATGTTCAACAGAACAAAAATACTGTTGGAGTTGAAGGGACTGTATGGCTAATTTCAAGTGACCCTCCATGCAAAGATGGCAATGCCCGATTCACAATGGTATCCGTAGTCATACTTATTTATGAATTAGATATGTAATTAATTGTAATCATCAGAATATAAAAATGCAGATGTTACAACCTATTTGTGTCGAATTAAAGTCGATGCATCGCGCGGTATATAGTACATATTTCAAAACATCTTTTTTTCACTTTAAAAGACAAGGAGTCAGACATATAATGGAGAAGGGATCGACCCAGCCCGCCCTACCATATGATTATACATCCATTTGAATAAGAAATACTTGTCTGAGCCCATAACTTAAGACAGGGTATCGTTTTAAAAAACCATTTGTTAAACCCGGGTTTCATAAATGGGTTAGGTATTCGGTAGTTTCGTTCAAAGATACTGTTTTAAATTTTGGGCTCAGAGCCCGAAATTTAAAAGAGTATCTTTGGACAAAACTGCCGAATTTCCTTTTTGGGGTCTTAACATTTGTGTAGATTTTGATTTAAGAGATTCGAAAAAAATTGAGAATATAAACAAACTGAAAAAAGTAATATTTCATAACAAAAATATTGATATTGACAAAACTGCCTAAACCCATTTGTGAAACCCAGGCTTTAAAACTGGTTTTCAGAACAATACCCTGTCTTAAGTTTTGGGCTCAAATACCGGGAATATGTACTCAGATAAGGTTTTTGTATACATTAAAAGTGAAAAAAAAGAAGGCTGAATCACATCAAAAAACAAATTTTTTGGGATGCAAAATATTGGCAATGCTAAAGTATTTGTTTTAAATATAAAATATCAGTTTTATTAAATATGGTATAGTAAAAAACAAAATTTAAGAAATTGAAGACGACTTTTAAAATGGAGTACTGTCTGCAAAGAGTTTTCTGGTTCGTACTGTAATTGTGCAGCACATTTACACGGTACAGAAATTGTGTCTTGGGACGCCATGCCCTTGTGAAAACATTCCAACTGCAAGCAAATGTTTTAAATCTCGTTGTACACAAGCGTTTGTTGATCTTTCGAGTAGGAATTCTTTTTAGATGAACACAATAGCATGACATCCCATAACACCAACCTTCAGGGTTATCCACTAAGAATGAGTCTGTAAAGACGACCTAAAACTCTTTGGATATGATTATCTCAAAATTAATTGGAAAAGTTTGTCCTAAATATTGTCTGTTAATGGCATAATTAATAATTTTGCAAAGAAAGAAACTATTTAAAGTTGCAGGAAATCCTTTTTAATTTGTTTGATAAATCACCCTGAAACTTCATGACTTTCATGACAGTGACTATGGATAGGTTTAGACCTCCTATAACAACTATCAAGATTAATATTCGTCAACTAATCAACTATAATTAGAAGCGAGCAAATTTTTATTTTATTTTTGCAAATTAGAATATACACTGGGTTACACACAAATGATGAGACCTCAGAGACGACTTTACAGAAGTTGTACTGTCCGTTTCCTTCTATTTAGGATTTAATGCAATCATAAACTTTTTTTGTTGCCGCAATACTACTTAATTTAACCTTAGAATCGTAATATTTTAAATGTTATAACTCTCAATCTTTGTTGGTAACCCTGTATGTCTTTTTTTTTCTAACTAATTGCTTAGGCGTAGATTGTGATTTATTTTCAAATAATAATGTGTAATCTTTATACAGTATGTAAACAGCGCAGTGGCAATAAATAAATAAATTAATACATAATTGGCATTCTTGGTTTCTTCTTAGTTGAAAGCCACTACTGTGCAATCAGACGGTTCCTAGCAGGCCCTCTGTGAGGAACTGGTACAGGAATCAAACTGCGTCCTCTAGATGCTCTGGGCTGCTGGGCTGGCTGTCTAGCTGCAGGCCTCCTCTGTGCTGGAGCTGGTCTGGCTGCAGACTGCCTTTGGTTAGGACGGAGTGCCTTGCCTGCTCTAGTATTCTGATTACGATTTCCTCCTCTAGAGAACCCTCCCCTGTTTCTTGCGGCTCTATCAGCCTCATATCCAGCAGCAGGGGCTTCGGTAGCGGCATATGCATCAAGAGGGATATTGACGTCAGCAGGGGCCCCATAAGCATCTGCAGCTGGGGCATCATAATCATACTCATCAGCAGGGGCACCATAAGAATCATCAGCAGGAGCACCATAGGCATCTGCAGCTGGGGTTTCATAATCATACTCATCACCAGCAGGGGCACCATAAGCATCAGCAGCAGGTGCAGTATATTCAGATGTCTCATAGTCATCAGCTGCTGGGGCGCCATAAGCATCATCAGCAGGTGCGCCATAGGCATCATTAGCAGGTGCAGCTGGGGCATCATAATCATACTCATCAGCAGGGGCCCCATAAGAGTCATCAGCAGGAGCACCATAGGCATCTGCAGCTGGGGTTTCATAATCATACTCATCACCAGCAGGTGCTCCATAAGCATCATCAGCAGGGGCTCCATAAGCATCAGCAGCTGGTGCAGTATAGTCATCATAAGAAGTCTCGTCAGCGGGCGCGCCGTAGGCATCAACAGGTGCAGTATTGTCATCATAAGCAGGAGAGCCATATGAATCATCAGCAGGAGCACCATATGCATCATCAGCAGGAGCAGCATAGCTTGCTGCTGCTCCTCCTTCTTGACGGCCTCGTCTTCCTTGCTGACGTCCTCTGCGACCAGCTGGAGCACTTGCTACTGGCCTCTGTTGAAATCTACCTCTACCAGCACGGGAAGCTCCTGCTCCATGGTTGTGATTGTGAACACCGTCAGCAGCAACCATGGCCAGGAGACCTAGAATATTTATAAATCAATTAAATAAATTATTTCTTAAACCCAAAAAGGCTACAGTGGATTACTTTATGCCTCCTATTTAATAAATGATTTTAATTTACAAAACATTGCGCATAAACTTTTGTACTGGGGAGAAAGTGATTACAGTTTTTGTTTGGTAAATTCAAATAATCAAAATAAATGCAAAAATTTAGTATTTATATGATGTTACTTAAAATAAAAAATATGCTAGACTCACAAATTAGATTTGTCACATTAATTGCAACTTTTTACTGAAGTTTTTAGAGGTTTTAAGGTTTTTTTTCTTAAATGTTTTTTAGAGTGGTTTATACACGTTTATTCGTAAGCATTTTATTACAATTATCGTCGCATATATCAATACAATAAAACGACTTTATTTAAATTTTTTGATTTTGATCTCGTTTTTATAACAGCATGGATAACCACAACCATGGACACAAAGAGAAGCTGTCAATTAAAAAAAACCTTCTCTTTAATTACTTGTAAAGTTGTAATTCAAAAACAGCTTGTTGACAATCAAAACATAATTTTAAAAAAGTCGGCTTCATTGAAATGGTAAAATCGCCAAACACTTAATCAAGATCTTTACATTATTTTAAAGCCTTTAGTAAATAAAACACCAAATATTATTAATTTTAAAAGTGTTTTTTTTCCATGATTTAAATTAGAATAAAACTTGATTTTGCAATAAGAACACAACAAAACAAATATTTAAACTGTGTTTAATGAATTTAACTAAAATTGATTTACAATTAATATTCCTAAATACCCTTATCCAAAAGTTATAGACCCTGGGCTAAAAGAATGAATCTCATTTATTTTTTTACCAATCAATTCAGATGATTTAAATGTTTACTAAAAAAAGTACAAATCACCCCTTCCGTAGGTCCGCTGGCTCATCCATAATTGTCTGTTCCCGTCGGCAAAACTATACAGTTATAATAGCTGTGCCCCCCCCCCCCCCCCATCCCCTACTCGGTCAAGGTCGTAAAGTGTATCTTACTATCTATCTATCTGCTCACCTAGGATTATTATAAAGGTGCGCATATTGCGAGCTAGTATCTACTACAATGAGCATCTCCTCTACGCGCTTTTATATATGTGCTCAAAACCTAAGTCGGGCCCTGGAACATCTCAACTCTGCGTAGTACTTAACAATATTTCTTCAAATAATTAAGGTCCGAAAATTATTATCATTTTTTCACATTTGATTTAAAACTAGAACTAGAAGATTAAATTTATTACTGGTGTGATCTCGTAGCTTTTATAATTTTATTTATACGGAAAATAATGCGAAAAATAAATTTATCCGGTAACACAACGTATGTTTTTTTCTTCGTAATTTAGCTATTTAATAAGAGTAAACAAATTCCAATCTTACGTGCAATTTACTTAAGTTTGATGTTGGTACTTAGCACAGTCACAACACAAAAATTGTTCAATTTTTTTAAGTTTAAAATTTTGTGTTTGCATTTTTAGAAAAGCATATCTGAACTTTTCATTTTAAGTTTATTTCGTAAACAATGAAGATACAAAAGAAACAAGCAAAGCTAAAGGTATTACGACGTATACATATTTAATGAATGAAAAAATTTTAAGCATTTACAAGTTATCATTTGTAACTGTCGATCATTATGTAAAAATCAAATTTATTTACGTTAACGGTGAAAAATAATTTCGTTAACGGTTTATGAAATCGTTAACGACACAGCCATAAACAGTCTATTGCAGTATTAACTTGAACACAGAAGACGACATTTGGAAAAATCAAAACACATAAACTTTTAAAAACTTTTTCTAAAAAGTTTCATGCAATTTTAATCAAAAAAAATTAACTGTTTAAAAAAATCCCTTTCGTTTTTGTTTTTAACTGTTAATTTTTTTCTTCAAAAACGGTTAATCTGTTTCGCTAACGAATAAAAAGTTAACGGTTTTTGCCATTTCTTAACTAAATTTTCGTTAATTTTCGAAAACCTTAACGGAACTTTGCCCAGCCCTAATTATAAGTCAATATTTAAAATTCATGAAACACACTGGGATCTATGAAGAAGGAGAAGGTCTAATCTATATGTTATCTTATGTGCAATTTACTTATTTTGAAATGACAAAACACAAATACATATAATAGCAAATATACAAAATTAGAGCCCATTTACTTTTATGGAAGATACCTAATTTGATGTGGATGAGACAATATTAAGTTTATGTTATTCTTATTGTTGTTGTTGTTGTTGTTGTTGTTGTTGTTGTTGTTGTTGTTGTAGCCATTTATCCATAGTAGCGTATGGACATTGAAAATGGGTCTTGGGATATTTCATAGAAAGACATATTATAAATAGAATACTTTATAGATAGGACATTTTACATATAGGACGTTTCATAGATAGGATATTTCTTTTTACTTCATGCAAGCTCCTAAATATTTAGAACATAGTTGCTATCTAAAGCTGGCAGAACATAAAATGTACCTTAGACATTTCGAAAACCGCTCACAAAGTAAAATATTCGATATTTTAGAGAGATGTCTTGAAACGGTGCGGCTGTATTAAATTCACTATGAATTTAATAGCAACTCAGCCATTCTCTGTCCTCGATTAACAGTTAAAGGTTCGAGTACCGCGGTTGTGGATTTATGGTCACTTGAAATTACGCTTGCAGTCCAATGACTAGAGTAAAATATGACGTTTTTTATATAATATTATTTTAATATTTAAGTATTTATTTCTTTAAAACAGTAAAGTTTAACGTTCTAAATATTGCGCAAAATGATGCGAATAACAGAGGGCGTTATTTTTAAATATTCATCGTTTGTGAATTAAACATATCTTAAGATTTTTATATACTATTTTAATTTCATTTCATTCAGCCAGACTATCAATTGATTATCAATATACGTATTTTGCTTGTCTGTCGGTTTGTATCCAATTTGTATTCCAAATTTGTTGTGAGAAGGTTTAAAAATGGTCAAATTTGAAAATTTAGGTTGGACAAATTTGTCTGCTTTTATCATTTTTGAAAATTCATCAGTATAAAAGAAAAATCCGCAAAATTATTAGTTTTACGATTTACAAAGAAATGTCATATTAAAGAACAAAGGTTAAAATTGTTTCGAGAAAAGGGGTGCGAAGCGCCTTGAATATGATACTTACTTACTTAAAGTTTTATTTTAACTTCTTTTAACTACTTAAATTCCTGTTTTTGTGCCAAAACAAATATCTTTATCTGAACCTATACTATTGATTATATATTGAAAAGTGAATTTATGCAGTTCCAGTTTTTCTTCATTTGGAAATATACTAATTTATATATAT
>NW_019396742.1:20134-46588 GCF_000591075.1 Eurytemora carolleeae
TTTGATTCCCCCCCCCCCACCCATGTATATGTGCGAATTTTTTTCTATTTTAGTTTACATATGTACTTCACAGATTTAAAATTTAAAGGTTCAAGCTCACATGAAATTATAAATGTATTTATGATGTGAGCTCTGTAGTGGGTTTACGCAGAGTGCACTTAATCTCTAACCTTAGCTATCAATCATTTTATTTCATTTTAATAAAGTTCACGCTAGATTGAGACCAAAATAGTCAAATTTCGTAGCTTCTTCAAGTTCAATTAATACATTTTTTCCATTTATTACAGTCACGCTAGGGCCATATATTCACCCTGTGTAATATGTTCATGTTCAAATCTTGATTTTTAGTTTATTTCAATACAGTCCACGCTAGATTAAGACCACATAGTAATACTCTGGAACAGGAAGACGATATTGAAGCAATTTTATTTGTATTTAATGCTGTTGTAAAGTAAATAGTGTTATCAGTAGCTGGTAGATCAACTTATTAAGTGAAATGGGCTGTATACACTGAACAATTACCCTGTTTCATGTTCAATTGACTATTTAAAACAATAATTTATGTCTAAAACACTCTCCACATTACTGCAGAACGCACTGGAAGCTTAGTTGAGGGTAAACAATTTTATTTCTATTCCACAACTTTTTAGATCTCACTTTTAGTATGTTTATCTTCAAGTCTAGAAAAAAGATATAGTTGTTTAAACACACATTTTAAATACTCAACTAAACGAACTGTAAAAAAAAAACTAGGCGTAATGAAACAGAAAATAATATATTTGTTTCATAAAAACCACAAAAGTGAATTGTTGTGAAATTTCGACAAACTAGCTTGGATTAATTTTACAAATGGAGAATTAATCGATTAACTAATGAAATGTTCTTCCATAAGAAAAAACCTTATTGGTTGAAAAACCAAAAAAAGACAAAAAATGAAAGAAAATGTATATGAAGAACAATAATCTATAAGAAGAAATAGATACCTTAAGATTTTAATATTTAAAAAAAATTTAATACTATACAGTTTAAAGATTTAATACTATAAAGTAGACTGTTTAAAGATTTAATACTATAAAGTAGACTGTTTAAAGATTTAATACTATAAAGTAGACTGTTTAAAGATTTAATACTATAAAGTGGAAAATAAAAGGTCTAAAGTTAAGAGCAAATACTTTTTAAGTTGTGGAAAGAACCGAAGAAAGGAAGTGTTAAAATTCAATGTAAAAGTCAAGGATGTAATGCAAGGAAAGTTATTTCAGAAGTGTACACATCTTTTGTACTGCAGTGTACTGTCTCTGGGCGGTAATGTAAGCACAAGACGGATGTAAAAGCCTGACATGGGATCCATCTTTCACATAAAAAAATCAATGAAATACTTTGGTCATAGGAAACTATTATGTGAATTATTAAAATTATCAAAAATTAATGCTTTTAACCTCCTCGGATACTAAACGAACACTAAGGCATCTATTCTTGTTTACAAATTCCGCCCGAAGATAACTGGTTTCAATGTGTACGGAGAGTATACACGACCGTAATTAACTTTCCTTGCATTAACGCCTTGGTAAAAGTAGGATTTTGCCAAAGAATGGGGAAGAGTGGGTAAATTTTTCTAAAAGGGACGGGGGGACATTTTTCCTAAAAATATCTACATCTGTCTCCTTTTCAACGATAAACTTTCACATTTGTCATGATAGTGGTGTGCGCCAATATTAAACGATTGTTATTTTGGATCACTTACACAGAAGATTTTAGCACTAAACGTTTCTCCACACAATTTTTCTTGACACTAAACGTTTCCTGTCACAAAGCGTTTCACCACAAAACGTTTTCTCCACAAAATGACTCCTGCTACGAAATGTCTCCTCTCCTCCTACAAGATGTTTCTCTACGAAATGTTTTCTCCACAAAATGTTATTATGCTAAAAAATGTTTACTTTCATATATGTTTCCAGCTATATGTTAATTTGTACAAAAAATGAATGTAGAGACTTCATGATATTTATGATATAAATATATACCTAAAAATTTGAAATACTCTTATTTTATTTATGTTTAGTCTCCTAACGTAAAACTGAAATTTAACAAATTGGTTAAAAATGATAACATGTTAAAATGTGATATAGTTTTTTTTCAACAACTATATAAATACTTTACATGTTTATAAAAAAGATTTATAATGTTTACTAAACTGAATGAGAGTTAACACTTGTTAAAACGAAATAAAACTATTTTTTTTCAAGTGTCAATTAACACTAATTAGCGAACGTAAAACATGATTCTTGGAAGCTAAATATTTTTAAATAGAAGCTAACAAATAACAATTTGACCATTGGTCAAAATCCGTTTGCATTTTTTCACGAACTGAAGATCTCGTTTAAAAATGAATGTAGTTGTCTAGATCTAATATATTTATATACACATGTTGGCACTCATAACCCAGCACAGCTTTACCAACTCCAACTATCTTCATCTTCATTTATTCATTCAGGGGCGTAGCAGTTTATATTTATATATCCATAATCAAAGGTGTAGCAGTACATCTTTATATATCCATAATCAAGGGTGTAGCAGTTAATCTTTATATGTTCATTCAGGGGCGTAGTAGACCATCTTTATATATTCATTCAGGGGCGTAGCAGTTAATCTTTATATATTCATTCGGGGCCGTAGTAGTTCATCTTTATTTATCCATAATCAAGGGTGTAGCAGTTCATCTTCATATATTCACTCAGGTCATCTTCATATTTTCATTCAGGGGCGTAGTAGTTCCGATCTTCATATATTCATTCAGGGGTGTACAGTTTACAGTTACATCAACAACTTTATATATCAATATTTAGGAGCGTTATAATAGTTCAATATTTAAATATCCGTATTCAGGGGTGTATCAGTTCATCTTTACATATCAATTTCAGGGGTGTATCAGTTCATCTTTTATAATAATATTTAGGGGTGAAGCAGTTCATCTACTTTTATCCATATTAAGGGGCGTATCATTCCATCTTTAAATATCAACATTTATGAGCGTATCATTTCATATTTATATTTCAATATTTAGAGCTCTCTATAAATATACTTTGCTTGCCTGTCTGTTTGTTTGTAACCGATAAACGTCAAAACAGCTGAACCGATCTAGTCCTCATTTTGTGTGGGACCTCACATGACCCCAGAAAAGGTTTATGGACGATCAAATTGGAAAGACTTAAAACCGTGGAAAATAGTTGAAATTTTTTTTCAATGCGCCAATTCGAAAAGATAAATCCGCCAAAATTGAAAATGATTCAAAATCTAAAAACTGTTAAAAGTTAAAATTTTTTACAAGAAAGGGGGCGTGAGGCCTAGTCTTATATTCCAGATCTATAAGGTTAGTATGTTATATTTTAGAGAGTATTTATACTGGCTTTTTCAAAAGTCACCCCCACTCCCTTCTTAAGAACACCACCGTCAAATGCCCCTTCATCCCATAATCTGATTTTATGAATACTATGAATACTATGCATACTATGAATACTGTGAATACTGTGAATACTGTGCCAACAGCATTTTGTCTTCTTTTAGCTTGAGCAGTTTTAAGCACTTTTTGCCACAATGCAGTTTTTATTGTTAAAATTTAAAATACTCAAATACCTTCCAACCTTCCTACCTTTCTACCTTCTTACCTTTCTACCTTCCTACCTTCCTACCTTCCTACCTTCCTACCTTCATACCTTCCTACCTTCCTACCTTCCTACCTTCCTACCTTCCTACCTTCCTGCATTCGTACCTGTGTAGTATAAATCTAGATGAATAACGTACAATACATTAGTCCTATTGTATATACAAAACGTATAAAAGAAGGGTTTATAATTTCACTGTGAGCAAAGAGAAAACTTACTGCTCTTAAGTTTGTATTATAAAGACTCTGTGTCTCTTGGAAAATTAAACTAGATACTCGCTGGAATTTTCTACTCCCTCGTATTTTCTACTCCCTGAGTTGAACCAACTAAACTACTCCCTCGTATTTTCTACTCCCTGAGTTGAACCAACTAAACTACTCCCTTGAATTCTTTAATCCCTGAGTTGAACTTGACATATTTAAACTAATCTTCTTCCTTCATGTCAATCAGTTTATTCAATATAAATATTATTTAACGGTTTAAATACAATCAGTTTAGGGCTTAACATCATCTATAAAACCATCTCAGGAATTCAGTGGACTGACTGATTTCAAGGGACTGTACACGTCATTTTAAATGACCCTCTATTTATTTAGTGGTATGTCAGATTCACAACAGTATTCTTAAAAGCTTTGTTTGAGTAAGAATTGATTACTTTTTCTTCTTTAAAAACTGATACTTTTAAACTGTGGTTTCTCAAAAAAATGGTTTGTGCATCTGTGCTACAAAAACAATATGTGATATGTCTGATTTAAACACTTTTCAAGCAATAAAAATGACAGTTGTGAATCACCCATGCCCCCCTTTTAAAGCAACCAACGATTCATATTACATAAACAAATTATAATCTAACATTCTGGGCAGATAACAGATAGTTGATATTAGGAAAAATAAAATAACTTATATTAATACTTAGATAAAAAGAGTATGCTAGTTTGATTGGTGTTACATACTTAGATGTTTGTCCCAAGTGGCAACTTCCCAAGGGTATTTTCCTTAGTGGCAACTTTCCAAATGTGCAATTTCCCAAGCGGCAACTTCCCCAAGCTTATGTTAAGCCCTCTGAGGCGCCGCTGGCTGCAATGGGCCTAGGATGGGCTAGGGGGCCGAGCGTCGCGGCTAGAACAGACTGGGGGCCGAGCGCTGTGGCTCGGGCAGACTTGGGAAGTTGCCGCTTGGGAAATTGCACTTTTGGGAAGTTGTGACTTGGGAACATACCCTTTGGAAGTTGTGACTTGGGAACATACCCTTTGGAAGTTGCCACTTGGAAAAAAACCTTTGGATACCTAAAATCGTTTAATCTATATATATACTTGCAATTGGGTGTTTGTTGATTTGTTTGTTTGTATCCAATAAACGTCAATACGGCTAAAACTTTTAAGGCAACTATCATGACCCCAAGAAAGGTTTATAATTCTCTGAATTAAACAAAGTTGTCTCAAACTAAATTTGATTTTCGTAACATTTTAAAATCGCCGAAAACATATGATTACATTTTATCAAATCGTTTAAAACACTGATTTACATATTATTTAAAACTAAAACTACAATAAACATTGAAAGATGCCATTAACATAATTTTATTGTATAAAATGTAATAAAAACTGTGTTCAGGTCATTTTTTGTGCAATTTGAGACTTTTTTAACAACTTTTTTAATTGTTATTTCCCTTTCCTCAACTTTTATTAATGTCACTCTCTTAAATTACTTTAAATCCTTTCTTTATTAATTCATTCATCTACAATATATCATCATTCCCTCCACCCACCAGATACAGAGATATGTTTTGGAAGAGAGGAGGAAGAACAAACACATCAAGTTTGCATCCAAGGCACAATCTCTTTGTTATCTCATATGAGCCACAATAAAAAATAATGGAATTGTGAGAGTTATTTATATTTTCTTATTGCAATAACTCATTTTTGTCAGAAAATGTTAATTCACAGTTTTAGAAAAAAAAGTAGACGACAATATTTGTTTTTTTTGGTTCCCACTGTTTGGAGAGATTTCAGGATAAAAACTTTTGCAACGCATTTGTCTCAACTTTTATCATGGAACCACAAACATATATATGGTTCGTCAAAACAAACAAATAAAGAAAATTGATGTATTTTTGTTTCTTTGTTTGTATATCCGATCATATCTAATGAACCCCTCAATTGATATGCTTCAAATTTTGATTAGTGAACTTGGTAGAACCACAGGAATATTTATGGCTTGGTTTATAAATTCTTAATTGAGTTGGTTGGCTTTCCAGGTAAATCTGGGTTTCCAAGGTGGTGTATCTATACTAAAGTTATTGTGGGATAGGATAAGGGTTGTGCCACCTGCATGTAACAAATACAGAGGCCCATAGTTTCTAATGCCAGACCAGGGCCAATTTCCCTTCCCTTCATTCTTATTCCCTGTAAGGAACAAGTTATCTTTTTGGAGAACCACACTGAAGAGGAAGTGAAATTATGTCCACATCAGAGATTAGGGACAATTCACAGCTTGGACATCAATAAGAAAGCTTGGCTTAAAGAAGAGTTAAGAGGAAGTTGTGAACCGGAAGTGGAAGAAGATGATGAGGAAACATTATCAAGAAATGTTAATTTGATGCAGGAATCAGACTATCCTACATAAGAGAGTAAGAATAAATTTATTCGTGTAAGCTTCAAGATAGATGAGAATTAGATATTAAACAAAGATGAAAAATTAAAGAGGAAGTGATAAAAATGTTTCTAGACAATTTTTTGGCTCTGGCGTAACGTACAATCATTACAGGAAAACAGATCTGGAAGAGTTAAAGATATATCTAGAACCAGGAATAGTTCCAAAGAGATCCAAAGTGAGACTGTTGAACCAAGATCAGAAAAGAAACTTGAGTTGATAGAGCAAGGGGTCATTGAACTTGCTAATAGTCCATGGGCTTCACCATTAGTTCCAGTTAAGAAGAAAGATGGAAGGACAAGATGGGTGACAGATCTAAAGCTTTTAAATGCTGCAACAGTAAAGGATGCATATTAGAGATGTCAACGTTTTGATTTTTCTAGATTTTAGCTTTCGTTACGATAGTGTTCATCAAAAGGATTAACGTTTGAAACGTTACGTTGCACATTTTAAAATTTTATGGTATAGAGTAACGTTACGTAATGAATTTTCTGCACTTGAATACCTTATACAACGTTAAGCTTAACATTACTAGATATGAACAATATTATAACTTAAGTCTAGTTTCTTACAAATTTCTAATTCTAAACTTATCGTTAACAATAACATTTATCAAATTGAGAACATTTTTTGCCTCGAAATCTCACAGGGGGGGGCGAATGTCCCCGCCCCCCCTGTATCCGCCCCTGATTGAAATATTGCAATCTTCTTCTGCAATAGAATTCATATTTTTACAAAAATTGTTCGATAATCAGTTTTTAACAACTCAAAAAGAAGATTAATAGATAATTCTTATCAGTGTAATTTGATCTTTCGGGAAACGCGACAAATTTGCTTGTGTTTTAATTAATCAAGATTTTGTATCGCTGCTGCTAAAATATTATCAAAATATATCAAATTTATATGAAGTTTACTTCTCAAATATATTCAATACTGCGTAATTATACAAAATATTATTCAGTATTATAAACTTGAATTTCCGCTCAAATGCAAATTATAAATTTGGGTAAATTTGCAAGATTTAGCCAAACAAAGCGCTGAAACAATTTCGTTAAGTGTTAATGAAATCGTTAATTATACAGCTGTTAACGGTATATTGCAGTATTAACGGCGTTAACGGCGAAAAATAACATTTTACATATAGGACGTTTTATAGATAGGATATTTCTTTTTACTTCATGCAAGCTCCTAAATATTTAGAACATAGTTGCTATCTAAAGCTGGCAGAACATAAAATGTACCCTAGACATTTCAAAAACCGTTCTTAAAGTTAAATATTCGATATTTTAGAGAGATGTCTTGAAACGGTACGGCTGTATTAAATTCACGATGAATTTAATAACAACTCAGCCATTCTCTGTCCTCGATAAACAGTCAAAGGTTCGAGTACCGCGGTTGTGGATTTATGATCACATGAAATTACGCTTGCAGTCCAATGACTAGAGTAAAATATGACGTTTTTTATTCAAATATTATTTTAATATTTAAGTATTTTTTTCTTTAAAACATTAAAGTTTGTGAATTAAACATATCTTAAGATTTTTATATACTATTTTAATTTCATTTCATTCAGCCAGACTATCAATTGATTTTCAATATACGTATTCTGCTTGTCTGTCGGTTTGTATCCAATTTGTATTCCAAATTTGTTGTGAGAAGGTTTAAAAATGGTCAAATTTGAAAATTTAGGTTGGACAAATTTGTCTGCTTTTATCATTTTTGAAAATTCATCAATATAAAAGAAAAATCCGCAAAATTATTAGTTTTACGATTTACAAAGAAATGTCATATTAAAGAACAAAGGCTAAAATTGTTTCGAGAAAAGGGGTGCGAAGCGCCTTGAATATGATACTTACTTACTTAAAGTTTTATTTTAACTTCTTTTAACTACTTGAATTCCTGTTTTTGTGCCAAAACAAATATCTTTATCTGAACCTATACTATTGATTATATATTGAAAAGTGAATTTATGCAGTTCCAGTTTTTCTTCATTTGGAAATATACTAATTTATATATATTAAAAGAATGTTATTAAAATGCATAGTTTACCTTTTCCTCCTTTTCCTAAATTGTTTTTCTATTATTTTGTTTTATTTAAATTTAACATGTATGTATCGCTGCAGAAGGGTCTCTCATTCAAAACAACCAACAATGGTTAGAGATGCAATGGCTAAAATAAAATGTAAAAATTGTGCAATTTTAATTGTTTTTTTTATTAAAATATTTAGCCAAATATGTATCTATCTGTCTACCATTTTTGAGTGCATTTTTATTTTTTTCTGGAAACATTTTTAATTGCTTTAAAACTAAAAAGTCTTTTTCTTCTTGCTCTATTAAACAAATATTTCACTTTAACTATAAGTTAAAATAAACCTTTTATTTCTTTGTAGCTTACTGTTTTTTGGTGGTTCTGATATCCTAGAGTTAAAATATTTAAAAAGAAATTAGATGGAGAGACTTGTATTATTATTCTTTTATAAGAAAATTTACGTATTAGAAGATTTCTAAAGTTTATTTCAAATTATTGGTTTATATTGGGAAAAAAAAGATTACTTTGTATTATATTATGTATGTTATGAATGTACATTGTACATTTTACATAATAATATTGGCTCGAGGGCCAGTGTGAAGGCTAGTTTATTTTATAATACCCGTTATGTAAAATTATATATTTTCAAAAGCCCACTTAAAGTTATTCAATGATGGCTCGGAACGGTGTAGTATTATTTAGCAGAGAGTATAAGAACAAAGATTGTCCAGGGCCCGTAGTATGTATATGTAAATAGAATGTATGGGCTTAAAACATGTAAAAACTATACAATATGCTGATATAAGCTGATATAAACCCAACTTTATTGGTGCAATAAGACGGGGAAAAAAAAGTTCCCACATTCCATCCTTCGGTTGAATGCATAAAATATCCTAATGCACTGTTGCACTGTGGCCAAGTACAGACTAAAGGGTTTCTGATTGGATAATAATAAGAGAGAGGGTGGAACAGTTAGAGTAAACCATTCTCCAACATTTTTTATCTTCGTTACTTATTTTGGATTTCATTCAATGGAGGGGAGGCTGCACAAAAATCTTTGAGGTCTATTTTTCTGTAAGTTGTATGGAATTTCAAAAATGTGTTAAACTCAATCGTTCCTTAACAAAATATTCTACGGAATTTTTGAATAAACAATTTTGAAATAGATGTTAAACGTTCAGATTTTCGTTGAAGCCCCCTGGGGAAGCCAGAAATTCTAAAATGTTTAAAAACCGAAAAAACGTATTCGCGCCCAACACTAGTATAACAGTTATAGTATTCGTAGAATTGACTAAAACTGCATACGTTGGGTTATAGCTCATAACAACTACAAGTTTAAAAGAGAAAACGGATCTTTTTGTGTCGGAAAGTGCTTATTTTCATCAGATTTTCAGGACTTTTCATAAATTATTATGTAGTAAATTTTTTTCAAATGACAACTGCATGTTTATTGGGAAAAATTTCGTTTATAAACGAAAATGTTTGAAAAAAAAACTTTACGGAAGTAACCATTAAGTTTCTGGCTATTTATACAGATAGAACACCGCGCGGTCTCCTAAAAATTTAATATCTAGATTTAATTATCAATATTATTACAATTTTCCGACTTTTTTCCTTTTTTCATCTAAATCTTATTCTATAAAATGCAAAAACAGAATTTTCATATTTTATTAACTTTTTGCCATTTGAAGTCGTAGACCTTTGATATTTTAAACTGTATGCACAAATATATGCTTCTTTTCTAATTAAAAAATCAAAGTTTGAAATATCAAAGGTTAACTGCACCACATATATATGTTGCAACATATAGGGATGAGAAGATTCAATGCAAGGGTTTTATTTTCTCTCATGGACCTAATGTATAATGTCTAGAAAAAAATTAATAAAGAAAAGTAATATGATAAAAAAATATGTCTGTAAACGACAGATAGATGAATTGTTTAAAATGAATAGTCATGAAGATAGAAAATTTCTGTTTAATAGATTGCACATAGGAATTTACATAGACATAGCTAACGTTGGGGGTATATTCCTCTAACGTTAACGTTTAACGTTAACGTTAGGTATGAGCTCCTATAACGTTAACGTTTAACGTTCACGTAATATAGAATATATCCAAACGTTACACATTATTGTAACGTAACGTACAAAAACGTACATTTTTACGTTACGTTACACTATCGTTGACATCTCTAATGCATATCCATTAATAAACATTCAAGACAATCTCCAGAAGTTAAAAGGTGCCACAATGTTCACATCAATCGACACTTGTGGTGCCTATCACTGTTTGCAGATCGTGAAAAGCAGTAGAGATTGTACAGCATTTATCAGCTCGTTCAGGACCATCTATTACATATGAATGCCTTTCGGCTTTTGTAATGCTGGCAGTGTGTACTCAAGGATGTTGGAACTGGCTATGGCTCATCTACCTGCAAAGTACTGGTTGAGTTACCTGGAAGGCATACTAGTATATTCTACGGATCCATGGGGACACCTGGAACACCTGAGGAAGGTAGAACAATCTCATACTCAAGCAGAAATCAAGATACAACCATAGAAGACCAAGATTTTTCAGTCAGAAGTAGAGTATTTAGGACATAAAGTGAGTAAGGACGTAATGCAGATGTTGGAGGATTATATCAAGAACTTACAGAAATGGCCATGCCCCCCTAGTTGTAAAGAGATGTCCTCATTCCTTGAATTCACAGGATATTTTAGGAGTTCCTTTCCAAGGTACTGAGCTTTAACAAATCTCATGAATTTGATGAAGAAGGCATTGAAATTTGAGTGGCCAGGACATGGAAAAAAATTTTAAGAAGTTGAAAGCAGAGTTCACAGCAGGAAAGATCCAGGCATATCAAGACTTTGACACCAGTGAGCCTTTTATTCTCACCACAGACTAAACTGCTTTAAATATTCCTGTACTGTCTCAAAATCAAGAAAGAGTGGTGCCGGGGTAGGAAGTGCAACCGATACAAGAAACATTATCCATCTATGAAGGGATAACTACTGGCTTAAGTGAAGAACATATGGAGGGATTAAAACATATCCTGGAGTACCACCCCTCTTTTTAGTTTATACAGATGCATCCAGCCTGTAGTACATTGTCAGCATAAAATCTGATGAAAGCATTTCTCAACCTTGGTTTGCAGACTTTGCCAAGTACCAGTTCATAGTGATACAGAAGAAGGGGATTGAGAAAATGAACACAAGTGCATTGTCAAGATCAGATCATTTAGATGGACAAACGAAGAGGAAGAGAACTAAGATTATCAGACAGACAATGAAGTAGGAGAACTTAAGATAGCTTATACTACAGATCTAGAAGGAGATCCAGCTGAGATAGCTTAAGAGAGGCGAAGGTTTGTCAGATATTCTCCTGCAGTGCACAGCATGAGTCAAGAAACAAGACATTAGATCATAGAAGGGAACAAGTTCTGGAAACTACAAGAAGCTGACAAAGTCTTGAAGGAAGTTATCCAATGGGTTGTAGAAGGTAGAGCACCACACATGCAAGAATTAAGAGGCAAAGTACAAGACATAATGAATATGAGACAGATCTTTAATGCTATGCTGTTTGTGATGAACAATGGAGGTTTAGGCTACGATAAGCACAAGAATCCAACAAGACCATGCAATACCCTGCGCATTTGCCTTCCAGAAGCAAGATTGAAAGAAGCATTCCAGATCTGTCATGAGGGAATAATGTCTGGACATAGAGGAGTAGCTGGCATGTTAGACAAATTCCAGGGAACATCCTTTGTTTTATCAGCTAGTGACAAGATCAGAAGACTGGTAGAACAACGTGATATCTGCCTTACCAAGAGAGAAGTATTAAACCCAGGATAGTAGTATTTAAAGAATTCAGAGGAGATACTGATGTTCATGGATTTCCAAGTGGTCCATCACATTCTGCAGTATTGGAAACAGATGAGATGAGAGAAGTTCCAAATCTCATGCCAACTCCAACAGTTATGCCAGGTGATCCAACAGATTTATTCAGCACAGGAACTGGAATATTGTCATATAGGGAAGATAATATGTCTAACAACGAAAGTAATGAAGCAGTTAATCCCATTCCTGAAAATCAAGCATGACCTTGAAAATTGAATTACAGAGAACAATACATCTGGAGGAGTAGAAGCACCCCCTATTTGTCTGGAAGAGGATGACATAGATATGGAACTGTGGAATAAGTTCATGGAAACCCAAGACAGAGACGGAGTCAAGCAGTCAATCAGTAACACAGGTTCTGATATCATTGTAGAACCATACATCAACATGTTTACATCAGATGTAACCAGAACACAGAAACAACAGAGAAATCAGCAACAGAGAGAATCCAAGTGGACACATAGGGAAGGGTTCAAAAGGAGTCAACCATATATCCCATTTGTATTCTATAAGGAACTAGAGGAAGATCTAGATGACTTGGATCAATCTAAACAATGCCGATATGGAGCCAATTGACTGTTAGGACAATGAAACTGCATGAAAGAGGAATGAAAATAAACTCTCGTTATCCAGGCACCATTGGACCTGACCTTTGAAGTAAAGGAGTTCATGCATTCTCTGTTTGCAGCGGAGAAAGAAGAATGAAATCAAAACAAGAAAAGCTGTGGAGTGGCTGAAGTGTAGAAAATAATTGGTAGATAGCCATATTTTTCTACATCCCCAATTGGTACCAAATACAAAGGCCCACAGTAAAATTACATTGTATATTGTCCAAACAGCTAAATTTGCCCATTAGTAAATATGTAAAGCATGTATTGCAATTAACCCAATCAATATACATAGATTTATATAACTCTGTCATACCCTATTGTGATTGGTAACTACAATATGTATAACAGAGCATAACTTATAATTACGCTGTTAAGACCCAATCCTAATCTAAGCGGAAGAAATATAGCTAGTTGATAAAGAGACTCTGTACTGTTTACTGCAAGGGAGTAATCGTTCCCTGTTTTGATAAACAGGTTGAGGATTGTGTCCTAGTTGAGACATTGACAGTTTACAAGATTATGTCCTAGGTGAGACATTGATAGCTCAAGATCATGTCCTAGTTGAGGAATTGCACGTTTTTGAGATTGTGTCCTAGTTGAGGCATTAATTGCTTAAGACCATCTCCTAGTTAAGACATTGATAGTTTACACTATCGCACCCAGGTAGTGGCCTTGATGGTTCACGAAATAGTAGCCCCATGGATTGTGTCCTGGTTGAGACTTTGATTGATTAATTGCTAGTGTCCATGTTGACATCAATAGCTAACAAGATCGCGCACAGTGGTAGTGGCATTAATAGGTTATGGAATAGTAGCCGTGTGTTGACATTGATATTCAAGAGAATCTGAGTTTTACCTGGATAGAACGTAGAAATTTAAAGAAATTTAAAATAGTAAATAGTGATATTAATGAATAATAAACGTTTCAAATCTTGTAAATGTCTGACCTATTAATGACGAGTTAATGAGAACTCAGAACGAATTAGAAGAGGAAGTGAGTAGTTAGGAGGAAAAGTTAATGACAAACTTGAAAAGTATAGACAAATTAAAGGCAGACATCCATACCTCTTACATGAAATATAAATTATACAAGCCTGAAACTTATGATTTAGCATTGGTCCATACCAGAAATCTAGTGACGAGTACTTTAGTGTCCAAAGAATTCTGGGAAGCAATAGATGGAAAAATCAATAGCTAACAAAATCGAGCCCAGTGGTAGTGGTATTAATAGTTTATGGAATAGTAGCCGTGTGTTGACATTGATATTCAAGAGAATCTGAGTTGTACCTGGAAAGATATGTGTTCGAGAAACCGTTATGGAGGAGTGCATTTACTATGTGACAAATTTGTACTGCTTTACAAACTAGTTTTATCTAAACAATAATATGTGAACAAGGTCGGAATTATCCTTGGCAGAGAAGGCTGGGTTTGTTAACGTAATAATAGTTGATAATACAGGGTTACCCACCAATAATGAGACTTTAGAGACGATTATACAGATTTTGCACTGCATCTGTTACCTTATACTTTGATTCCATACAACTAAGATGTGCTTGCCAGTCGGATCGCTTCACGTACGAGGGTGCTAGAGTGTCAGGAAACCCGTTGGTCGCAGGGTGCAATTTTTTGTCTAATAATTTAATAAGCCATAAATAGATTATAGACAAAATACATTGAAGGCAGAAATCGTAAATTTCTGGTCGCTTTTTTTGGGTAACCCAGCATCTGAACAGTTAAACTAAAGTACAGTAACCATGTGACATGTACAAAACCCCTCCCCCTATCTTTATTATTTGCAGTTTATCTTGTCCTATCCTTGTAATCTGTGCCCCCATCCTTCAATCTGATGGTATCTACGAATTAATCTGTAAAAAGTCTGTATAGCAAGAGTACAGTGTTTGCCTTTATGTAGATAGGGTGTCAAATTTATTTTTATTTTGCTAAAGATTAAATACAGTGCAAATATATGTGTCTAGAATTTTTTTTTTGAATACTTTTACTATTAATGTCAAAAAAGTAATTTTTGTTGCTGTAAATTTAGTGACTTTTTTTGACACCCTATTCTCTCTTCAACCCTTCACTGCAATTCATTGGTGTTGAATATCCTTTTCTTAGTAGGCCATTCTCGAGCCGCCTCACCTCCCAACCCTCCCCTTTCCCTTTCCACCTCCCCCCTCTTACCTTCTTTTTCGTCTATAAATATTTTAGAATCCTTTGTCACCGTTTTTTCCTTTCTTTTTTCTCGCATTTTCGAGCGTCCTAAAAATACGTCCAGAATGGGCAATCTCATCTTTAGTGCATATTTGAATTCTGTTGCATCATTAGTTACATTTTCTTGCATTAAATCATTGTTTATCTCCTCTTTTTCTCTCTAATTCTTTTGTACAAATAATAATTCCAACTTCTATTTAATTTCTATTTTGTTCTTAAGGCACATATTTGAGACCACCCCCCCAGACTCTGTATATATACCATCATAATTTATTCAACTATATTTGTTGAGACGAGATGAGCTACAGTGTGTGCATATGAATGATCCATATGAGCACGTTTTATACATAGTTTTCCATTCACACCAAAATATATCTATCTTTCCTTCTGTTTATTTTTCTATTTATCTATCTATCTTTCTATTTAAATGTATATAAATATATGTCTCTGCCAATTCACCTGTAAAAATACCTATCTTTCTTTCTTCCATACCTAACTACTTAAACCTACCTCTACCTCCCGACCTTACTAAAGAGTAAAGACTGGCCTTGTTCTATTTCTTTCTTTCCCCCCTTTTTTT
The DNA here is from genome assembly GCF_000591075.1 of Eurytemora carolleeae. Classification (NCBI taxonomy): domain Eukaryota; kingdom Metazoa; phylum Arthropoda; class Copepoda; order Calanoida; family Temoridae; genus Eurytemora; species Eurytemora carolleeae. The sequence continues at coordinate 35,773 of NW_019396742.1, forward strand.
CTTTTTATTTTCTCTCCTTTCTTCTTTCTATCTGTATTTCTTTCTTTTTCTCTTTTTATTTTCTGTTTTTTTTCTTTCCTTTTTTCTTTTTTTCTATTTCTTTTTCCCTCCTCTGTTATCGATTTCTCTTTCTCTCAATTCTTTTCGTTTTTTTGGTTTATCTTTTGTTCTCTAGTACTTTCTCTCAATATTCTCTTCTTTCCTTCTCGATTTACTGCTTTTTATTTCATATTTGTTTGTTTGTTTTTATTTCTTTCTAAGATTCCCAGGATTTTAGACCGCCTTCTACAAATAATTTTAGCGTTTAAAAGTTTTATAATTTATTCCATTTTTTTTTAACATAAAAGTAAAATTTAAAGTTTCGCGTATTTTTCAGATAACATTAGATGGATTTATAAAATTATGAAAAATTTTATTTTTATTGTTTCAGTTTTGACAAAACCAATTTGTTTATTGGACGCAAACATACCGCTATACAGACGTACAAGCAAGATATTCATCTTTATCTCTGCATATTTATCTATCTAGTTATCTATCTATTTTTCACTGCTTATAATGCCCATCACGACTTTACTAAATCAATTACTTGGTATGAATTTACTGTTGGCAAACTGAGGACAACTTTATAACGGGAAATGTATTGAATGAACACAGGGTGTCTTATTTAACAGATTTCAAGACAAAGAATAGAATTAAGTTCGCTAAAAGAGTGAATAAAAATAAAAACTACGGCTCTAAAATATCATTTTAAGAAAGTAATTACGATCGTTGATAAATTAATAATGATTTATCCACTATTTGTTATTCAAATTTATCTATAACTATGATGTTGAATACTTAATTATGTGGTTACTAACAAAGAATAAGACTTCAATAGCGACTGAACGAAAGTTATTTCAAATTTCTAGCAATCTCGTGATTTCTTTCAGAAACGTATTAAAATTACAAATTACACACTCAGTTTTCAGATATATCGTCAAATTTAAAGGTGTTCATGTCGTCCCTATAAAATCACATTCTTTGTGGATAACCCTGTATTTATGTAAGGGTGTATGTAAAGGTCTATGTAGGTGTAAGGAGAAGTGTATGTAGATGTAAGGAGTAGTGTATGTAGATGTAAGGAGGGGTGTATGTAAGGGTGTATTCGGAAATTATTAATATGCAATTTTATATTATTTGATTTGATTTGATCCCTTTTAAAACCTTCTCAACACCTAAAAATTTAATTTTGTTTCCAAATTTATAAATATCCAAACAAAATGATATTATATAAAGACGACCTAAAATATTATACCAAAAATACACCGATCTAAAGGTTGAATTTGGCCTAAAGGTATGGTGTTTTTTTATATTTTGATGAGGAAAGAATCATTTCTAAGAGAAATGCATCTGAACCCGTTTTGTTATAGAGGAATCCGAATCCGAAAATAAAGAATAATAACCACCTGTTCTGAAAAGTTTTTTAGGAAAAGTTCGCGCAATTGCATCTCAAAAGATGATAAAATTGAGTACAACTACTTTTTCGGTGGAAATTGCAAATTTTATCTTTACCAATTTTGCCTACAAAACATCCAAAGCATGGGAACCCTTGGTAAAGTAAAAATCCCGTTACACTCCAGTGAGTGAAGCTGTAAATAATTATAACAAATTATAATGATTACATAAAAAAAGAATATAAAACAAGTTATACTCTGAGGAATTTATAAATCATGAAAAACTAGAGTTATGAAAAGTATTGATAATATTTAACAGCTGCAGGCAATATCTCTCATAAACTTTATTAAAAACTTTTATTTATAAAAGAGTTCTGAAAAGATCAGCACATTAAACTTAGACTAGTGGTTCAAAGTTTGTGTGGGTGGATACCAGAACTTTTAAATTTTACAAACATCTATTTGGTCTCTTGTTTTAGGATATGCCTAGATTATCTGATCTGTTCTTAGTTAAATTTAAAAGTTTGAAAAATGACAATAAAGATCGGAAAAATGTAAAGAAAAAAATGTTGTTTTTGACAAATATTAAAAATGACACAAGTTCATACTTTCAAAAAGTGTTGTTTTTAGATGTTGTTTTTGACAAATATTAAAAATGACACAAGTTCATACTTTCCAAAAGTGTTGTTTTTAGATCTGTAGCTTATAATACTTTATTTTAGATTTTTTTCAACACGGACCGACGTTTTACCTTCGATCTTACCATGAAAAAACATTTGGAAAAAAATCCTTTAAATTACTATTCCTTAAAATTGAACCAATTTCAAGGTGATAGTGTCAAAAACGAGAGTGCGAATGCCCCTCCCCCCCAGCTTGTTTAGGGTTAAATTTAGGCAAGGATGTCAAAGTCAAATTTTTTGGTACTTAATCTTCTATTCCGCCATATTCAAAACTGTCTGATCCGGCTGATTAAGTGATATACCCTCCCTATTGAAAATTAGAAAAAAAGAAAAAAGTTTGTTGAGTTAGCTTTAGTTCATCTTTCGCAAACACTCTCTTTAAGTCTAAACTAGTCTTTTTTGTTTGGTTTATATATAATGTTTAACCATCAATCTCATTAGAAGTTTTTTTATTGGAATTTTTTTTAGGATAAATGCACCTAAAATTGAAATACCATGTGCAATAAATAAATTAGCATGAAAAAAGTTAAACAAAATTTTGAACTTATTTAAAATTTAATAAATATGTTGGCGGTGTGCTGAAATATTTAGATTTATCTTAACAATTCTAGATTTAATCATATTAAAAACAAATGTTTGCAAAGTTAAAAAATAAGCCTTTTCCACCAACTAAAATCTTTAATCCATAAATCTTTGCAATCTGATGTTGTAAACTTTTAATATTTCAAACTTAGATTATTTGATAAAACAGAAATTAGAATACATATTTTGAAAAATCGAAGATCTCAGACATTGGATTGCAAAAATCAGAGTTTGTTGCAAAAACTGAACTCCTTTATTATTTTGCAAAAGCAAAATATGTATCGTAGACTTTTACATTCCCTTAAATAGAAATGGAAAAAGAAAATGTGTTTCTTAGATTTCATTTGCAAAATCTTTTGAAAAGATATTAAACTTGCCAAAATGAGAATGTGGGGAAATACAGGGTGAGTCAAAAAAGTGTGTGGTGCAAAATTGTACCTTTTTTTGTGCAACTCTCCTGCATGGTGTTTTTTATATGTTTTGAAAATTTGTATTTTTTTTGGTAATCCAAAGACTCAAAAGAAAATCCGCGAACCTTTTTTTCTCTCAAAATCAAAAGTTCAGAAAAGCAAGAATGTTTATATACATATACATATATATATACATATATGTTGTAAATTATTTCTATCGAAAACTAAAATCTTTTAAAGATTGAATCAAAGAATCACAGAAGATTTGCAAAATTGTAATAAGAAAATTGGCAATTTTTAGTTCTGGACTAATTCTTAAGGACAAGTTATATAAATTTTCTAGTTCCATTCTTCTTAGTATATTCTAAAGTATTAAATATATGCTGTTCAGTTAAAAACCTTATATAGAACCATTGAAAAACAATTTTTCCGAAAAAATTATACCAGAACTGAAAATTGCAAATTTTCTAATTACAATTTTGCAAATTTTCTGAGATTCTGTGGTTCAATCTTTTTAGAATTTTTGATTTCGATAGAAACAATTTATTTACACATTTTTTGGTTTTTCTGAACTTTTGATTTTGAGAGAAAAAAGGTTTGCGGATTTTTTTGGGGCCATTGAAGTATCAAAAAAAAATACAAATTTTCAAAAAATATTGAAAAATCATCATACGAGGGAGTTGCACAAAAAAGGTACAATTTTGCACCAGGCGCCGCAAATCGCACTTTTTTTTGACTCACCCTGTAGATTTCATTCTCTTTTATTTTGCACTATTTTTTCTATTTATACTATTTTTTCTATTTTTCTAATTTTTCTTTCTCTGCTAGTTTTCACAGTTTTTCTTTAAAGATCATATTTTGTACATTTCGAGTAAAGGCTGACACATAATATAAGACCGTAAAGACGACTTGAATTATTAATAAGCGACAATTCCAAGGTTAAATTAAGTCTTCTTGACTTGAATAAAGTCTGTTAATACCCAGCGAACTTTAACTCAACTTTTTAAATCGACTTTAACTCGTAAATAGATAAAAATAAAACAAGGTGACAGACATGTATTCATCCGTACAGTCGTCTATGATGTTTATTTTTCTTGTTTGTAACATATTTAGATTCTCTTTCTTACAAACATAATACCAGCCACTTATTTATTTACATGTACTGAATTACATAGTTAAGTTTTTAACCAAATTATGCGTTCGTTATGTACTTTACTGTACAGTGTACAGATATGCATGTACATTACATCCTGTACGGTACGCCTACGCCAGCCAGCCTACTCTAGTATAAAGATATAAACAATGTAAAAAGACTGAGACTGAGAGAGTAACAGAATTTAATCAAGTGAAAATTAGTATATTTTTAGAATCTTTATTACTAAAAGGGGAAAGGGGGGGGGGGCTGGGCCGGATTATTTTGTTATTGGGTGTGGAGGGGGGAAATAAATGGATAGAAATAATCATCTCGTGCTTATTTTTAATATTTTGTAGCAAACAAAATTATAAAAAGTAAGTTTTAAGATTTTCACAAGAAATGGAAGGACAGTAAACCAAGATTAGTAAAATACAAATATATTGAACTTTTCTTATTTAAAAAAATGAATTCTTTATTTTTCCTTTGATTTCTCTGGTTGATGATTGTCCTGTATTGAATGAGTATATCCTCCATTAACCTACTAGAGAAATTGTTATGAGAACATCTAGGACATTTAAAAACAATAACAATGAAACCCTTAATAACGAATACATCGAAAGAATTCATCAAATAACGTATTCTTCACTTTCTGATAATGGAATGTTGCAGATATTTAGTTTTTTGATTAAATGATAATATGGAACTCTTTAAAACTGTTCCCACATATTCATGGCTATTTATTTATTTTCGCAAATACTGAAATTCACGTAATACAGTATAAAACTCATTGAAAAATTGTCAAGACGACATTTGATAAATTCTTCCGATGTATTCGTTATTAAGGGGTTCACTGTAAGTAATTAAAATCGCTACAATTAGTTTAACTATGCCACCAATATCAATATAGAACCAGCAAAGACGAACAAAGTTTAGTTACAAAAAGTGAGAACAAGAAAACTCTGAAATAGGAGGACGACTTTCAGACTCAAGTTATCATAACTTTAAAAAGTCCAGTGAACCGGAGACACAAAAATTGAGCAGTCTATACAGACCCATTTCGCCAAGTAAATGATTAATTAAGAGCTGTTAGTAAAACTATTTTTTTGTTACAACATTAAATACACTTCAGTGTTATTTCAATGTTGTCTTCATATTCCTCAGTTTTATGGTTTATGTTTATCTATTCTTTTTAATTACCGGTTGGACTATTTTTACAAAATATAAGGAAAGGAAGGAAATTAATTTTTATAATGTTTAAGACATTTTTGAGAAACACTCAGAGGGAGTTAATTCCCCCCCCTCCCCTCTTAACCGAGATAGGGTTAATCTAAAGATAAATTCTTTATTTGTACTTTTAGAAAATCTACGAAGTTTTCTACATTTGAAAGTTGTATTGCAAAAGTTTGATTTTGATTCACCTTGTGAAGCTAAAATGTTCTCACTAAAAGAAGATATAAGCTCAGGCGATTTTTAAAAATTTTAATCCTTTAAGCACACTATTGGTGCAATTTTAAGGAACCCCTCATAAAAAAAAAAATTTGGTTCACAACGGTACCCTCCGACCTAATAACTCTGTCTGAGCTAGAATGACAAATATATTCTTGTTTTTCAATCTGGAAACTATAAAGACTATTCAATTGTGATCTCATTTTAAGTGTAGTTTTTGCTGCAGAAACGACGAAGGAAATCTTTAATTTTTCAAAATAAAAAACGCCAATTTCTTTAAATTGCTGAATAAACATATCCTTTGACTTACGCCGATTTTCAGAAAATTGTTTTTTGGCATCTTTTGTGTAAAGGAAAATATAAAATAATAGGCATTTAGTCCGCTACATTTTATTAAATATTTTATCTTATATTTTGATGTATTTTTCCTCGTATAAGATTGGACTGTTAACAACGAAAATAGGATTATCAGAATTTAAAAAAATTGCAAATAGGGGTGAAGCAGGCTCACTACTTAAATCAATCTTGCATCGAAATATATGTATACACTAATTTTAGTTACTTTTTTTTGATTTTTTACATAAATCTTTATTTGATATATCAATTTACCATTAAAAAGTTGTTAATTGCTTTTAACTTACAGAAACTCTTGAAACTTTATTTGTATTTAATATTGTAAATACTGAACACAAAAATAGATGTTAAAAAAAACTTTAGATTTTTCCTCTTTTTAATTATATTATTTGTTTTCCTATAATGGTTAAAGCGTTCAATAAACATTTTAATAGCACTAAAAAAAAACTTAAGAAAGACCAACTTATCAACCCTTTTTTAAAACTTTTATTGGTGGAATAATAACTAAGAGTGTACATTTTATACTGTGTAACCAAGCGGGCAATATAATTTAGTAAAAAATGTAAAGTATTTACTCAAAAGAAATATTAAACAATTAAAAAAAAAATCAAAAAACCTCTTTGGAACTCTGCACAGTTTCATTTGAAGAATAAAACAACCCGTGGAAGTTATCTCGACAGTCAAAAACAAATATTTACCTTATTTCATCATCTAATGAAGAAGTTCTTGGTGTAAAATACTTCTGAGAAATCTTTATACTTAGGCAAAAGGCAAAAAAATATATATAATGTGTATTACAAACATTTAATAGCTGGCAGAATAAATACTTCTAAGTTTTTTCTTTGATACAGTGAGAACCAAAAAAACTCTGGAATAGAAAGACAACTGTACGTTTCTATTTATGACTTTGAATAGTTAAATGAACATGTCAACGCAACTGAGAAGATCTATTTCACGTAATAAGTTACTAGAACTAAAAACTATAATTGTTTTGTAAAAATCAAATACACTTTAAAATAATGTTTCAATGTCGTCTTCCTATTTCAAAGTTTTCTGGTTCTTACTGTAGCTAAACATTATAGCTATACAAAAATGTGATTTAAAAAAATGATAACAAGACTTCACAAGCTTTTCAAAATGTGTTCTACTTTTTTGAATCATCAAAAAGCCCCCCAAAAAATTAAAAGAATTTTTGATTTTATATTTATTTATGAATACATTTATTCTTTCTCAAAAACAAGGTTCATATGTAAAACCACAATAAGAAGACGACATTATCAGTTGAATTTCAAAAAAAGAGATTTATTATTTTCAATAAACCCAATTTAATCTTTGTTCGTATTAAATTTAATTTGCATGCAAATATAATTCCTCGGATAAAGCAGACATATCTGAAATATAAAATTGAATTACAGGAAATTATAAATATGAATTATTTGATTAATGAGACTGTAAGTTCAAGTGCTCCCTCAAGCAAAGATGGCAATGTCCAACTCACTTTTGCTTTTTGTAGAGAAACCACGGTCAAAAATAATCAGTTTTCCATTTAGAAACAATGATGTTTAATTCATTCTTGATTAGAAACGGGATTTGCATGGAGGATCACTTAATAAGCTAAGCTGAAACTGTTTCTTTTCAATATGAAAATGGGAATAAAAGTTATTTTCACATTTTCAAAAATTTTAAAAGGAAAGGATGTTGTAATTGATGGTATATAAATTGTATGTTTTTAAAAATAAAAATTTTCCGTTTTTAAGAAATAATTTTTAAAAATTACAAAATCACCTTTTCATAATTAAAGGCAGAAAAAAGCGACTGTCATGTAACTGTTTTTTGTTCGAAAATTAATGTTTAAAACAAGGAAACAAGAAAAATAATAAGAAATATTTAATTAATTAGAATTTAAACCTTGCGCTCGTTTGAATAGTCTTGTATCTTCTTCCCTGAAATTATTAACTTTTAAAAAATCTATGAAATTATACATGCATTGACATGCATTATACAATACATACATCTAATTTATATTAATCTCTCTAGAAAATGATGATTTGTTTCGCTGTTTTAATGAGTAAGAATTTACCGTACAACTTGATCTAGAGCTAGCTACCTATAATTCAGACCGGGTACTTTAGTGAATTGGGCTTTCCGACCCGACGATTGCTGAATTTTGGTTTTTAAAAGGATCAACTTTTGTATATTATAAATATTTCCGTTTATTCTTATATTCGTTTTGAATAACTAATAATTACTTAACTTGAAATTTAATTTTATTACACGAAAAATGTGTATAACAAAAGGAAAACATTTCACTATATGTATCATTTAGACCCTCAGGGATTTCTTCGAAGTGCAATGAAGTGTTTCATTGTTTTTTTTTGTTTTTTTTTCAAATTCGTTAACATTCCCTTTTATATTTGATATTTACCCATAACCCTCCAGGGAATTCAGAAACAAGTTTTTCTTCATCGGCATTAAACTATTCAACATCCCTGATAGCGCTCGGGCATTCTAAACAAATAATTTAAAAGGACTGTAAGCGTAATTTTAAGCACCACTGCTTGCAAAAATGGCAATGTCCACAACGGTACCCATCTAAACTTTGTCAGATAAAGTATGAATTAGAAATCAATTTTTATAATTTGAAAAACTGATTATTTCTCTTACAATTTTACTTGCGCATTTTCACAATAAGAAAGTTATCAGAATTGCGTTGTCATCTTTGCATGGCTCACATGATAAATTGAAGGATTTAATTTAATTTTAAACATTAGGCGATAAAGATACAGAGTTACCCACAAAGTATGAGACTATTTTTCAAAGTTTTATAAATGATTAAGCCCAGAAAAAGCCAGTTTTGACCTACAAGGAACTCTAAATGCAAGAAAGTCGACTAAAAAAATCCGTACAATCATCTCTGAAGCCTAATCCTATGTGGGTAACCCTGGATATGGATTAGAAAATAAGAGTTTAAGGCAAGTGTACTGTGTACTGTGTACTGTGTACTGTGTACTGTGTACTACAAGTGTACTGTGTACACTGCTCAGTCTCTTTCTCCATTCTTTTCGCATTTTCTGCAGTTTTTATTATTTTAATTTATTTTATTTTGATTGGATAGAATCCTCATTTTTTTACTCAACAACTAAAAATAGTAAATTTTCCTCTTCAAACAAAATAACTAAGGAAGAATATCTAATAAAGACTGATTCCATTAAATTCTAAATAAATTCATAGTCATCCCAGATAAAATAGAATAGATGGCGTATGTCGTCTCCACCATACCGGAGGGTTTTAGCTCAATTTGATAATGGCAATTTAGTTAGGGTACCAGTTACTGACATGGTAACCGCCAAAAAAGTCCTTGGAAAAAAAGTTTCCGGCAAAAAAGTCCTAAAATTTCATACTATAAAAGTCCTGTGGAAAAAAGTCCTTTCATTAAAAGTCCTACCAATTCGAGACTTTATTTTCTAGGACTTTTTTTCTGGCTCCAGTATGATTTTATACAAAAAAGTCCTCGGAAAAAAAGTCCTCTAACAAGTGAAAATGCATGATTAACAATTCTAGGTTTTTCTTTTCCTCGGATTTATTTTCTTCAGGACTTTTTTCCCTGGGATCTTATTTCCTGAGACTTTATTGGCAGCCCCCATACTATTTTAGGAAAAAAGTCCTAGGAATCCAAAACACAGGACTTTATTTTCAGTGACAATTTTTCCAAGGACTTGATAAAATTCGGACTTTTTTCCAAAGTTTTTATTTCCAGGTTTTTTTCCAGAAACTTTTTTTCCCGGGACTTTCTTACATATTGATTCTACTGACATACAGTGCATTGCAGTTCAAGAGTTGCGTCAAGTATCTTTGTACTCTGTACTAATGTATGGGGGTTTGTTTTCAAATATTGCAGACAGACAAGTTAAAATTTGAATTTCAAAGGATTAGAAGGAATTGATTAGTTGCTGCTTGCTTCCGACATGATAATGATGACAATGGAACTCCTCCCTTCACACAAACAACACATTAAAGTCGGAAGACCTTTCAAACTATTAAATCTCTTCAAATGGTGGCGATAATAAATCTGTCAAAACTCTAAATGCGGACTGTTCAGATACAAGCAGTGAAAATCACGGTATAATTACAATTTTTTAATTTACTGTGTTTCATTCTTTCAGGAGTCAGGAAGGGGGAGGAGGGGTTGTTATTTAATTTAATCAGATGTTTCCATTCACCAATTATCATTTTCAATACCTTTTTAAACCTATACACTTTTGTATTGAAATTTTGGTTTACAATTTTTTAAAACAATTAATTTTGTTTTATTTCAGGATATCTCTTCAATTTTACTTATTTTACCTACAATTGAGACCAAGTTCCCAACCTGCGAATATATGATATGTTTTTTAATGATAATATACCGAATTTTTGTCAGTGCAATAAAGTTTCAGAATTAAGTAAATTTTATCTTGACCTGATGATTTGTTTTAGACTATTAAAGAATAGTCTATATTTTATTCGAATAAAATTTGTGTTCCCCAACAACAGCATTTGAATGGGTTGAGTTCTTTGTACTTTAGTCAGATGAAACATAAACATTAATCAGTCGTAACAATTCCAGGAAATGCGGAAAATTTATCTTAAAAAAACGCTAAAATTTAATTAGTGTAAAAGTGTGTGCTACAGAACGTTGTCTGGGGGTTATTTATAATTTTAATATTGAAATATTCCAGATAGAAATAAAATCATAAGCATTTCGTTAGGTTGAAAAAAGGGGCGGGTTACGATATT